>NW_021604695.1:1395156-1411666 GCF_004785775.1 Grammomys surdaster | reverse complement strand
GAGAGAGAGAGAGAGAGAGAGAGAGAGAGAGAGAGAGAGAGAGAGAGAGAGAGAGTATGTTTTGAAAGCAGAGCTTTTTTAGAGGAGAAAGAACTGGGCGGGGGAGTAAGGAAATGTGGAGTGAATATAAACGTGATATGCATGTATGAAAATCTCGTAATGAAGCCTGTTAATTATTTTTAAAGATTTATGTTTATGTATATGAACGTTTTGACTGCGTGTATGTATGTGCACCACACATGTGCATGCCCGGTGCCTGGAGGTGTCAGATTTGGGAACTGGAGTTGTGAGCTGCCATGTAGGTGCTGGGAATGGAAGCCGGAGTCCTCTGGAAGAGTGGTAGGCTACTGAGCCATCTCTCCAGTTCCCAAAATCTTTTTTTTTTTTTAAATTAAAAAACCCAGGCAGGCAAGATGGATGGGTAAATGCATTTGCCTACCGTACCTGACAACCTGAGTTCCTGTCCCTGGAGCCCCACATAACGGAAGGAAAGAAATGACTCCCACAAGTTGCCTTCTGACCCCTGAGTATGTGCATGCATACACATACATTAAATGTGTATGAATATTTGCCTGTGTATTTGCCTGTGCACTCTGTGCATGCCTGGTGTCAGCCTGTGGAGAGGCTAGAAGAGGGTATTGGCTCCCTGGGAACTGCAGTTACAGATGGTTGGAAGGCACCATGTGGGTGCTGGGAACTGAACCACTAAACTGTGCCATACAGCCAATTTTTTAATGTAATAAAAGTTTCTAAAACCATTCTAAATTCATTGCTTTCTAGCTAAAAGACAAATCTCTCTGGTGCAGACATTGTGCCAGGCTTATTTCAGGGTCCTCTTTCCTTCTCTCTGGCTCCCCCTGTACATGCTGATTCCACTACCTGAGATTCTATCCTACACAGAGACCCTTCACTTCCCAGTTCAAACACGGCTACCTCATGGGTATGGCCCCTGATCTCGCCCTGTGCAGGTTTTTCTTAGCAGTATGTACTTATCAACAGAATGTACAATTGATACATAAAACAAAATAAAAATAGTTTATTTTCTTTGCCACTAGACTGGACTCATTATGCTGGCTTCTGTTCCCTCTGTAAATAAATAACACAATGTCAATAGTGAATATTTATGTGGATTCTACATGCTGTTCTATGTACTAGGCTCAAGACCTTAAAAAGATAGAGAACCACAGGCAAGCCACAATGATCTCACTATGTAACTTGGAACTCAGAGATTCACCTGCCTCTGCCTCCTGAGTGCTGGGGTTAAAAGTGTGTTCCACCACTCCCCAAGCCGTTCCGTTTTTATTCTGGCATATTAACCCTATGACATAATGGGTTTCATTATGAGATTTTCATATACAAGTATATTGTACTTTGATCCTATTTATGTTATGCTATAGAGTATATACCGCCCTTCCTTTCCCTGGCCTTTTCCTCTTCCCAAACAGTCCCTCTTCTACTTTTGTGTCCTTTCTTTAAAACCTAAATTCCACGTGTGAGAAAAAAACAGGCAGTATTGGTTTTCTGAGTCTGGCTTCTTTTGCTTAACATGATGATCTCCAGGTGCAATCATTTTCCATCAAATGACTTGATTTCATTCTCTCATTTTTATTTCTTAATTTGTTTTTAACTTTAACATGCATGTGTCTAGGGGGTGTATGTGCCTGTGTGTGTGTTGGTGGGTGGGTGGGGCGCCTGTAGAATCTAGAAGAGGGCTTCAAATCAACCTAGGTCTTGTGATTTTAACAGATGTGTCTCCTCTCCATCCCCTATTCTTATTTTTATTTTTTGAGACAGAATATTTATATATTCCTGGCTGGCCTGGAACAGGTTGGTCACAAACTCAAAGAAATCTGGCTGCCTCTGCCTCTCAAGTATTGGGATTAAAAATGTTCTTCTATAGCCAGTTGATTTAATTCTTTGGTTTGCTTTGTTTTGTTTTGTTTTTTTGAGACAAACTCTCTCTGTGTAGCTCTGGCTGTCCTGGAACTCATTCCATAGATCAGGCTGGCCTCTGGCCTCGAACTCAGAGATCCACCTGCCTCTGCTTCCCAAGTAATGGGAGTAAAGGTGTGTGCCACCACTGCCCAGATGACTTCATTCTTGTTATGGCTGAATATTTAATTATGTATGTGCAACAGCTTCTTTATCCATTGATGGGTTTCTAGGCTGATTATATAGCTTGGCTATTGTGAATAATACCACAGTAAGCATGAGTGTGTGGGCATTTCTGATGTATATTAACTTAGATCCTTTTAGAAATGCTTACATAAGAATGGTATATCTGGATCACATGGTATGCCTTTTATTAATTGTTTGAGGAACATTCATATTAATTTCCATGGTTGCTAGATTAATTTATGTTTTCATTTTATAAAAAGTTATAATTTATACCAAATAAAATACAAAAGTCTTACACATGTATCTAATTTTTTTGGGAGGTGCTGGAAAACTGAACTCAGGGCCTTGCACATGTTATAGAAATGCTTTCCTGCTGAGTTATATCCCTGGTCCACCTAATAATCTTTAACTTATGTTTCTGTGGTACCCCACTCACTCAGATCGAGTTGTAGATTAGTTAACCGAGAAAGTCCCTTTCTGTTCCCTTCCAATGAGTGCCTGTCCCATCAGAGGTAAGAATCATCCTGATTTCTAGCACTGAAATTACTTTGTCAATTCTTGAAGTCTGGTAAGCAGAATATATAACATGTATTCTTTTGTGTAAGCCTAAAAAATGTGACACAGCAAAAGGATCTCTTTTGTTTATGATACAGTGAATGAACTGCTTGGCTAATCAATCTGAATATGAGAATGAAAAGGGGTTGATTACTTCATTCTGCGAAATGGGGTCCTGAACCCAACCGGCCACCAATAGTTAGGAATGACATCATCTACATACACATCTCCCAGCTCCACAAAATGTTTCAGAGTTGTGAAAACTCGGAAAGTTTCCAGAAACTCCATAATAACAAGAATCCCATTTTCCAAGCAATTTGAAAAATGGGTGCAAGACTTGACTATAGACATGTCTCTGAAGAAAATACCCAAATCGAAAACAAGCACATGAAAAACCTTGAGTAATGATCAGAGACAGGCAAATCAAAATCACAATGAAGGGTCTGAGTAAACGCTCATGGAAAAACCGCAAGCATAAGGGCTTAAGTCTAACTTTCTAGCACCTGTAATCCTAGTATTGGAGTGCAGAGAGGCAGCTCCCAGCCAGGAGGTGGGGGCTATGCCTTTAACTCTGAGTTCCAGGCCGGCTTGGTCTACATAGTGAGTTCCAGGACAGCCAGAACTAGAGAAACCCAGTCTCAAACAAACAAAATCCCAAAAACCTAGTTTTGAGTTTTGCAGAGTGAGTTCCAGGTTCAGAAAGAAACTTTCTTTAAAAAAAAAAAAAAAAAAAAAGATAGTGATAAGCAAAAACCAACCCAACATCCACCATACACACACACACAAAGTGCATGTATGCAGTCACAGTTACAATGAGAAACAGGCTGGGAATATAGCTTGCTTGGTAGAATTTTTACCTAACATGCATGAAGGAAGCTCTGGCTGGGATTGATCCCCAGCACTGCAGAAATACCTGTAATCCTAGAACTCAGGAGGTGGGGCAGAAGAACCAGAGATTCAAGGTCATCCTCAGCTATACAGTGAGTTAGCCTGAGCTACATGAAATTCTGTCTCAAAAGGGCAGAGGGAGGCAGAAAATAACCATTGGCAAGGACATGGAGGAATTGGAGCCCTTGTGTATTACTAGTGGGACTGTAACTGTGGAAAACAGCCTGACAGTTCCTGAAAACGTTAAACATGAGATTACCATGTAAGCCAGCATCTCCATCCAATTTAAGACATTTAAATTGAAAATATTTCTGTATACCCATGCTCACTGTTGTTCATGACAACCAAAAGTGGAAGCAATTCAAACATCCAACAACAGATGAGCAAAGTGTGGCTTATAGTGTGAAATATCATTAGGCCTCAAAAAAGAAGGGCTAGGAGGATAATAACATATGTGCTTAATCTGAACAAAGCCATCGACTGTTCTCTCTCTGTCTCTCTCTCTGTCTCTCTCTCTGTTTCTGTCTCTCTCTCTGTCTCTCTCTCTCTTTTTCTCTCTCCCTCTCTCTCCCTCTCTTTCTCTCTCTCTCTCTCTCTCTCTCTCTCTCTCTCTCTCTCTCTCTGTCCAATATATATATGAGAATGACTTACAGGCTGTAGTCTAACTAATCCAACAATGGCTAGCTATGAATGGAAAGGAAAGTCCAAGAATCTAGGAGCTGCTCAGTCCCACAAGGCTGGGTATTTCTGCTGGTCTTCTGTATCTGCTGGAATCCTCACTGGTTCCATGCCAGTAGAGGAATGGATGTGCTACCAAAGTGAGGACAAACAGGGAAAGAGCAAAACCTTCCTTCTTCCATGTCTTTATATAGACTTCCAGCAGAAGGTGTGGCCTAGGTTAAAGGCTTATCTTCCCACTGCAAGATCCAGATGTGCCCTCCACTTCTGGATTGAAGTTCCTTCCAGATGTAGCCAAGTTAACAACCAAGAATGACTATCACAAATGGTATATTATACAACACACACACAGAACCCAAGCCATCATCAATTCCTACTTTTAAGACAGGGAGACAGGGTATATCACTGTGTATCACTGGCTGGCCTGGAACCCACAGAACTCTGCTTGTCTCTGCCTCCCAGTGCTGGAATAAAGGTGTCCAACACCATGCCTGGCACCAACTCACTTTTTAATATTGTACTATTATTTCAATTATGTATATATTATAGTGTGTGTGTGTGAGAGAGAGACAGAGACAGAGACAGAGAGACAGAGACAGAGAGAGACAGAGAGAGAGAGAGAGAGACAGAGAGAGAGACAGAGAGACACAGAGAGACACAGAGAGAGAGCGCACAGTGCTCACAGAGGCCAAAAGAGGGCATCAAAGTTGCTGTCACAGGATGTGGTGCTAGGAATGTAATTCTGGTTCTCTGGAGAATAAGGCACGTTCCTCACTGCTGGGCCGTCTTTTCAGCCTCCATCCTTCCAAAACAAAAACTCTTAATTATGTTTCAAATTTAAAATCTCATTTTGCATATATATGTCTGTTTGTGGCATGTTTATGCAAAAGTATGTGCATGGAGGACAACTTAGTGGAATTAGATCTCTCGTCATACCATGTGGGTTTTAGAGAGCAAACGCAGGTTGTCAGGCTTGGTGGCAGGCGCCTTTACCCACTGAGTAATTTTACCAGCCCCTAGTCTTATGGTTTTGTATCAAGAGTCTCATGGAGTTCATACTGGCCTCAAACTAATGTAGCTGAGGATGGATGGCCTTGAACTTTTGACTTCCCTGCACCCACTCAAGTACTAGGATTGCAGGTATGAGCCACCAGGCCTGGTTTTGATCATCTCATTTTTGCTTTGTTGTCCATCTCCTTAGACTAGAGTTCATGGGTTCCAGGGATGAGCAAGGATGCAGGGAATGGAGGAGATAGGTAGCCACGGGGCATCTGTAAAGGTAGCAGGATTAGAAGCCATAGAAATACTCTTTCCTCGTGGTGAGGCGACAGAGGAACAGAAGAAGCAGGCCATGGGCTGCTGCTGCTAATCTAGGAGGATGGGGAGTCAGATTTGATTCTGGTGCTTATTGGCTGTGTGATCTCAGGCAGACCCAAGCTCCTTGTACAGATGAGGAAACTAGAACCAAAGGGGAGAAATGCTTTGTCTTGGAAGGCCCAGAGGATCTTCTCTTTATCTTCTTTGTGTATGGTGTATGTGTGTGAACATGTGTGTGTGTGTGTGTTCAGGCAAGAGGTTGATGACAGGGTGTCCTCTCAGTCGCTGTCTACCTGAAGGTACAAAAAATAATGTATTTATTTATATTTTATGTGCGCTTGTGTTTTGCTTGCATGTATGTCTCTGAGGGTGCCAGATCTTGGAGTTACAGACAGCTCTGAGCTGCCATGTGACTGCTGGGAATTGAACCAGGGTTCTCTAGAAGAGCAGTCAGTGCTCTTACCACTGAGCCATCTCTCTAGGCCCTGTCTACCTTAGTTTTAAAATGTATTTGTGTATGGGTTACGTATGGGAGTGTGGATGCATGCATGCCATAGTACACATGTGAAAACCAGAGGACAACTTTCCAAAATCATCTTCCCCTTACACTTTGGGTCTAGGGATCCAACTCAGGTTATGATCTTATTTGTGGGAGGCCTCTCATTGAACCTGGAGCTCAGTGGGTTGACTGGCCTCCCTGGTGCCAGAATTGCAAGTGTATGCCATGGGTTCAGCTTTTTAAGTAGGGGGATCCATGCTCAGGTCTTCATGCTTACATAGCAAGCACCTCCCCAGCCCTTTGTTTTTTATTTATTTATTTTTATTTTGGTTTTTCGAGACAGGGTTTCTCTGTGTAGTTCTGGCTGTCCTGGAACTCACTCTGTAGACCAGGCTGGCCTCAAACTCAGAAATCCGCCTGTCTCTGCCTCCCAAGTGATGGGATTAAAGGCGAGCGCCACCACTGCCCGGCAGCCCTTTGTTTTTAAATCTTTATATCACTTTTGTTTTGGGTCTCTAATAGACTGTAAGCTTCTCACTTAGGGCAAAGGAAAAAAAAACAAAGAATTAGAGATATGGATCAATGGTTAAGAGCATGGCTGTCCTTGCATAGGAACCGTGTTCCTTTCCTAGTACCCATGTTGGGTGGCTCACAACTGCCTGTATGTAAGGACACATAATTAACATATATACATAAGTAATTGTGTATATACATAAAATAAAATCTGAATAAAGAAAAAACAAATCCATTGTTCTTCAGTATAAAAGGTTTGACTAGCATGTATTGAATTCCTACTTTCATATGTGTATAAAAATGGAATTCAGATTTGTAGTAGTAAGATTGTTAGTGAATGTTAAATGTGGTTTTGTTTTCTGCTTTTTCCCTTGGGGTGTCCAGACACTGCTATACACCAGGTCAGAAAGGATGGAGTGGAGTCTGGAACGGTTGGGTCAGCAGGATCCTGGTCAGGCAATGAATGTGGGGTGGGGGTGGGGGCCAGGGGGTGAGAGGATATGCTTCTCCAAGGATTTTAGTGTTACAGCTCTCTTAGATGGTATTCAATGAAACAGCTTTTGTTCATATACTTTATTTGGGGGTGAATCAAGGGCTATGTATATGAATCTTAGAGAGTGGGAAGTTCTTCTTAGGGTGAAGTTTCACTGGCTGAGACTTAAGGTTTGGGGATACCTCATTTGCATGGCAAGGTGTTCCAGGAAGTTGAACCTGTAATTTTGCCAAGGACAAGATGACATTTGTCAGGTAGAATACTGGGGGTTTGGCTCCCCAGATCAGGTGGAGAAGAGAAAGCCCTGCTAAGAAAAGGGAGTCCTCCATTTTGCAAGGAGCTCAGGAAAGCTGTCCAGACATGGTAGATTACAACCTTAGTAGTGAGGTGCAACAATCAGAGAAGTCGAGCTAGTACTCAACTAGAGACTTTACCACTATTGATTTGCATTTATGGTACTCAAAGTTACTTTGCAGGCTACAGTGGGGAAAGATAATCACCAACCCAGCTATAAACCAACAGTGGTGACCTGCCTGCAAGACATGCTGGTACAGTAACAGCACACGTACTGTGGGAGTAGCCAACAACTCTCTGACTGGATCTAAGGCCCATCCCAGTAGATGGAAACCAGGTCTGACACTGCTCAGATGGCCAAGAACCTGAGACTGGACAGGCCATGGACCTATGGGAAAACCAAATACTATTGTTGTGCTAAAGGAACCAAGCAACAAAATGACTCCCAATGGCATTCTGCTGTATCGACAGTTCAGTGCCTCACTCAGCCACTGTCAGAGCAGCTTGCAGTAGATGGGAACTTGACTAGTCCCATTACAATAGGACTAATGCACATATACACTCACAGAGACTATGGCGGCACACACAGGGCCAGCACAGATTCAAGCTAGACAGTGTTCCAGAGGAAATAGGCACAGGCTCCTACCCCTAACCAAGAAGCTATCTGCAATTGGTACCTGTTGAAAAGGAAAATCTAGTCTTCTAAAATGGAGTCCATTAACCACAACTCAGAGGAGGTTCCATTCCAGGAGTAGATGTCCAATAAATTGAATAGTATTTTTGTAGACTTTTTGTTTCATATAACTTTGAGCTTTTTCCCCATCTTCTTGGTCTTTTGCTTGTATATTTTGGTTTATTTTGTGTGTGTGGGTTTCTTTTTTGTTTGTTTGATTTTTAGAGAGATGTGGGAGAGAGGGGTGGGAAAGAGAGAGAGGATGCAAATGGGTGAGTAGGGAAGTGGGGAGGATCTGGAAGGAGTTGGGAGAGGGGAAAGGCATCATCAGAATATATTGTATGATTTTTTTTAATCAGGAAACTGACAAACAAATGAACTAAAACAAATCCAGTACTGTAGCATCAGATTAAAAGTACTTCTGATTCCAGCACTTGAGAGGCAGAAGAAGGTGAATCTCTGAGTTCAAGACCAGCGTGGTCCACAGATCCACAGAGAGAAAGAGAGAGAGAGAGAGAGAGAGAGAGAGAGAGAGAGAGAGAGAGAGAGAGAGGGAGGGAGTTAGTTAGTTCGTTTCAGGACAGCCAGAGCTATACAGAGAAATCCTGCCTTAAAAAACAAACCAAAACAACAACAAAAACAAGTTTGGCTGGACATAGTGGCACATGCTTTTAATCCCAGCACTTGGGAGACAGAGGCAAGAGGATCTCTGTGAGTTCAAAGCCAGCCTGGTCTACATATTGAGTTCCAGGGCAGCCAAAGCTACATAGTGAGACTCTGTCTCAAAAACAAAACAAAACAAAAAAACTTTGAACTTGGGATTTAATTGGGAACACCTAAGAACTGGTGAGGACCACCAACAATAGATCTACATCTTGTGTAGGGGGAGAACCAATGATAAAGGGGGTCAGAGCATCAATACTCCACTGTTTTCAGGGTTCATCACAAAATGGCCAATGACTAGGCTGACATGTTTAGTTGGGTAAGTAATCCTACAGGGGCACATCACATCTCAGTGGGTACCATTCACCAGCAAACATTGTACTGTATAAATTCATTGATAGTTGACCAGTAGGTGTCAGGAAAGTGCCTTGACACCCAGACAAATGGAGGGGATCCTCCTTAAGAGAAGCAATATTTAGTATAAAATTTATACTATAAATGCTTGCCATGGCTAAGCTGGCTTGTTCTTCAGGAAGAAAGGATTTAAAGTGAAAGAAATAGATAAAATGGGAAAAAATCGAACAACATCAAGAAGTGTCCTTAATTCAGGTCATCTTAGTACTCAACGATCTTTTTCAAAATATTCTGAAATTTTAAAACTAAAAAGGAACATGTTTTTTAAATTTTCATTTCACATACATGAGGATTTTCCCTGCATGTATGTATTTGGGCCTCATACATGTAGTGTCCATGCAGGTCAGAAGAGGGCATCAAATTGATTGGGATTGGGATTACAGATAGTTAGGAGAGTGGTTGGGAACCATATCCAGGTCCTTAGCAAGAGCAGTTAGCCTCTGTACCTATGAGCCATCTCTCCAGTTCCCTGAAAAAGTAAAACTTCAGATAGCAATAAGAAAGAGAGAGAGAGAGAGAGAGAGGAGCATGTATTATGAGTACCATAAAGACCCTTTCAAGCCACCTTCTAGAAATCGCTGAGATTCCCCTTCAGGTGAATGATATTCTGACTTCTCACTCCACAGATTAAGCCTGACCAGAGCTAAGTTTTATATACTGTAAATGGAACCACACAGAATGCAGATTTTGAATCTGGCTTCTATTGCTGTGTTTATATTTTTGAGAGTCATCTATATTGTTGCATATGTTTGTAGCTTATTCTGTTTTGTTGCTGGGTAGCATTTACTTTGTGAGTATGTTATGGTTTATCTGCTCTGCTCCTGCTAATTGCATTTGAGGCTTCACTGTAAGGGTAGTTTGGGGTTTGTTGTCTCTTGTTTTTGTTTAAGACAGTGTCTCACTGTCTCACTATGTATCTCTGGCTGTCCCAGAACTATGTAGTCTAGACTGGCCTCAAACTTACAGAGATATACCTGCCTCTGCTTCTTAGGAGCTGGGAGGAATGTCTGTCCCACTGTTTTGGAGGGTAGACTATTCTAAGTGGTACCTGTCAGTCTTCTGTTAGTTTCTTTTTGAAACACAGCCTCTCTGTGTAGCCCTGGCTGTCCTAGAACTTGCTATGAAGACCAGGCTGGCCTCAAATTCACAGAAATTCACTTGCTTCTGCCTCCTACATGCTGTTGGTTTTTTTAAGAGTCTATTTTTATTTTGTGTGTATTGGTGTTTTGCCTGTATGTAGTGTACTCTGTATGCAGTACCTGTGGAGGCCCAAAGAGAGCATCTGACTCCTCAGAGCTGGGGATAGAGAAAGGCTGGGAACCAAACCTAGGTCCTTTGCTAGAGCAGCAAATTCTCCTAATCACTGAGTTACCTCTTCAGCCCGTTTTGTTAAAGCTTGTTAAGTGGCTGCTCTATCCTCTGTTGACAATGCAGAGCTGAAGAATTTGCTACCATTGAATTGTTCCTTTCTCCCTTCATTTCTGTCAGTTTCTAATTCATAATTTTAAAAGTGTATTTCTTTTATCAATGCATATAATGAATTTTAGTCCTTTGTACCCTATTACACTTTTTTATGCCACGTCCTTCAACTGAAAGCCACCTTCCCAACAAATCCCCGCCTACTTAGGCCTTTTTTGTTTGTTTTTGGACCCACAGAATTTAATTAACTTCTCACCATGCCTGAGCATGGAAATGGGGTAACATCATATTTTAAAATTTCTCGTGTCTTACTGGTGTACGGAGGTTGGGTGTGATACACGAACCTAAGTGTCCAGGTTTGTGTGTCCACGCACATGTGCACGCAGAGGCCAGCGCAAGATGGATGGTCAGCGTCTTCTTCCTCTGTTCTTCATTGTATTCCTGTCACTGCATCTGAAGTCCACTGTCCTGGTCAGACTGTCTGACCAGTGCGCATCCAGGACCCACCTGTCTCTACCTCCCAATGCTGGCTGTGTAGGTATGTATAGCCATGTCCAACATATTACATGAGTTCTGAGAATTCAACCCCAGGTCCTCATGCCTGCACAAGTGTTCTTATCCACTGACCCATCTCCCCAGACCAATCATTCATGTTTTTGACTGTTAGCAAGATGGGAATGTTTATATTTGTCTGGTGGGTTGATTCTAAGTGACTTTTTGTTTTACAATCTATCATGTCTGAGTTCAATAACCCCAGTTCCCTCTCCCCTCCCCTCTGCCCCTTATTTTATTGAGATAGTATTTCACTCTATACCCTGAGATAGCCTGAAAATCACTTTGTAGTGAAAGCCAGCCTCACATTCTGTGTGATTCCCCCTGCTTCAGTCTCTGGAGTGTTGAGATTATAGGTATGCACCACCAAACCTGGCTCTCCAGTCTTTCTCCCCTTTTAAAAAAAATTATGTGTGTTGGTATTTTGCATGCGTATGTTTCTGTGGTAATGTCTAGTTCAGGCAAAAGCAAAGAGCAGGAGCCCCTGGAACTGGAGTTACAGAGGTTTGTGAACTACCATGTGAGTACTGGGAATCAAACTGGTGTCCTCTAGAAGAACAGATGTGTAGTTAACCACTAAGCTATCTCTCCAGCCCTCTTCCCCCTTCCTTTCTATTTGTTTCTATTTATTTTTGTGATAAGACCTCACTATGTAGCCCTGGCTGGCCCAGAACTTGCTATGTAGACCAGCCTGGACTCAAACTCCCAGAGATCTACTTCCTTATGCTTCCCAAATGCTGGAATTAAGAGCAAGCACCACCACACCAGAATTCTAAAATGTTTACAGTCTATTTACTGCATGAGATTTTTTCCCCTCATTATTTTTAACCTATTTGTATCTTTGAGTCTGAAGTATATCTTTCCATAAACATTGAACTGCTGGATATTATTTTCATATCCAGTCAGATGTGATTTCTTGATCAGATTGTTTTATCCATCCACCTTTAAAGTTACTGTTTTGCAGTACTGGAGCTCGAACCCAGGACTTCATGCATGCTAGACATGCTCTACAACAAAGCCACATTCTTGGTCCTGTTCCCGTTTATTTATTGACTTCTTGAATCGTTTTTGTTTTGAAGACAGGGCTTCTCTACATAACTGTGGCTGTCCTGGACCTCACTCTGTAGACCAGGTTGGCCTCGAACTCACAGAGATCTGCCTGCCTCTGACTCCAGGGTGCTGGGATTAAAGGCATGCGACACTACCACCAGAGACTTCTTGGATTTCTAAATGATGTACTTGCCACCGATTATTTTCTTCCTCTTGTGGAAATATTTCTGAATTGTAAGAAGAAGATATGGGCTGGAGAGATGGCTCAGTGGTTAAGAGCATTGATTGCTCTTCCAGAGGTTCTGAGTTCAATTCCCAGCAATCACATGATGGCTCACAACCATCTGTAATAGGACCTGATGCCCTCTTCTGGTGTGTCTGAAACAGCGACAGTGTATTCACATACATAAATTAAATAAATAAAATATTTAAAAATAAACTTAAAAAAAAGAAGCTATGTAAGGAAGAGGCCAGTAAGATTGACTAGTGCAATAATGATCGTGTAAAACTCTCCCTGCTATCAAGCAAGGGACTGGAGGTCCTCTAAGAGCTGACCACAGTTGGTAGTGATCACTTAGCATGTACAAAACCCTAAAGTTAGTCCCCAGCACCACAGAGACCAGGCATAGTAGTACAAGACTGTAATCTAAATCTAAGACCTTGGGAGGTAGAGGCAGGAAGACAGAAATTCAAGATCACCTTCAGCTACACAGTAAATCTGAGGACCCTGTCAAAGAAAATAGTAAAGGAAATGCCAAAAATTATTGAAGAAGTACTTTTAACTTTATGTGAGGCCTAAGACATTCTTCAAAGTACCAAGTTTCTTATCTCATTTCATAGCTAGCCAAAGTCATTCATATATATATTTTATTTATTTATTTATTTATTTATTTATTTATTTATTTATTTATTTTGGTTTTTCGAGACAGGGTTTCTCTGTGTAGTCCTGGCTGTCCTGGAACTCACTTTGTAGACCAGGCTGGCCTCGAACTCAGAAATCCACCTGCCTCTGCCTCCCAAGTGCTGGGATTAAAGTCGTGCGCCACCAGTGCCCGGCCAAAGTCATATTCTTAATACGAGGCAAATTTTCCAGTGTTCCTTACACTATCACAAGATAGTACAGTCTAAATAAGCTAGAGGTAATTCAGGAATAAATCTCAGATAGCACTGGTCTTATCTTTCTTCACTGATGTCGCCAGTACCATGGGACACGCATGAGCGGCCGCCGCCCCCCCCCCCCCCTCTCTGGTTTTGTTGAGACAGAGTTTCTCTGTGTAACCTTGGCTGTCTCAGAACTCAACTGTAGACTAGGCTGCTCTCGAACTCAGAGATCAACCTGCCTCTGCCTCCCAAGTGTTGAGATTAAATGCATTCCCACCACTGCCCAGCCCAGTCTGGCTTGAAATTATGATCCTTCTGTCTCAGTCTCCTATGTACTAGGACAGTATTGAAACAGCCTTCCTAAGTCATCAGAATCTTAATATTCAAGAGTCTTAGCTGGATGCAGTAGTCCATGCCTACAATCCATGTACTTAGGAGGCAATGGCAGAAGACTGCTGTGAATTCTAGCAGCCAGAGGAGGAGAAGGTAGCAATTATGAAACATAGTTCCGTTTTTACTATTTAAACATAATCTATACATGTACAGAAAAAAGAAGCTTAGGGGAACATGTGCTAGACTGCTGACAGTGCAATTCTTGGAGAGTGAGTTCTTTAGAAGGGTAAATAAACTATTATATGTCTCTGAGATAACTGATATCTGAATAATTGTTACATCTTTAACATATATATGAGGCTTACTACAAAGCTTATTGTGACGACATTGTATCTTACTTACCGGTAACAAGTTCCTGTTCACTTGTTTTATATTTTGTGGTGGTGGAGTTAAAACCTGGGGCTTGGTGCATGCTAGGGGACATGGTGCTGACCACTAAGCCACCTCCACATCTCTTTAATGTTTGTCTTATTTAGGGCTGAAGTCTAGTGCCTGAAATAGAGTGGATAATAAGACATAGTAGTTTGAATGAGAACAGCCCCCATGGGCTCCATTGGCTCCTATGTTTGAATACTTGGTGGAACTCTTTGGGGAGGATTAAGGGTAACCTTATTGGAGGAATTGTCACTGGGGTTGCATTTTGAGGTTTCAAAAGATTCCCAGCAATTCCCAGTGCTCTGTCTCCTACCTGCAAATCAAGATGTGAGCTTGCAGCTGCTGTTTCAGCCTCTGCTGGCATGCCACCATCAGACTCTAACACTCTGGAACCTTAAGCCCAATTAAGGTCTTTAAGTTACCTGGGCCATGGTGTTTTGTCACAATAATAGAAGATAACTAACACAGCATGTACACATGAAATTACCTAGAAAAGGTACTTGTCATGTGAACCATTATCCTTAAAGAGCTCACCCAGTAGCTGTGAAATTGGTTAAGGACACAAGATGAAGAGTCAAACATCCTGAATCTGAGCCCAGGTTCTTCTGTTTAACAGGTAAGAAACTTTGGACGAGTCCTTTAAACAACTTTTTGCCCATACTTCACCAATAACGTGAGAACACTATTCACAGCTGGCTCATGAGGTGTGTGACAAGGATTAGGTAAAATCATTTTCATAAAGTGCTTAGCATTAAGTGCGCTTAATAGACATCGACAATAAAAGTTATTATTTGTAATTACTGGTATAGTTTTGACAACACAAGCCCCTTCAAAGTTGATTCCAGGTTGTCTGGGTGTCATGAGCGTCTAAGATAGGGTGAGCCAAGGTCTCCTCTCTCTCTCCTATTTCTAACTTCATGTTTGAATTCTTGGTCTCTAGCTGGGCATACTTTGACATTTTTGAAGTTTACAGAACCCCTGGAGGTGGGGCCTGGCTACAGGAAGAGGGTGTCTAGAGAATAAGGCTTGAGGTTTAACTACTGACCTTTCTTTCCTGTGCTGTCTCTGCCTCCTGATCTGCCCTGGCGTGAGCAAGCTCTCCTGCCATAGCTAGGAGCTGTTCTGTCACCAAGCCATCCCTGCCTGATGGACTAGATGTCTTTAAACTGCAACTCAATATAAATCTTTTCTCTCTTAAGTTGCACCTTGCCAGTTGTTCTATCAGAGCAAAGAGAAAGCAATTACTACATCAGTTAAACAGAAATCCAGCCAGAGTCAGGGTTAAGCAATAGACTTTCTTTAATTCCCCATTGCAAATGGAAGCCCCTGAGCTGATACCCACCCCCACCCCTACTCGGCTGTGTGGGGACCTTCAAATGCAAGGCCCCTGCCTCAACCTGGTGGAAGGGGAGGATTACCTCTCCCTTTAATGGCCAATTTTTAAAAAAAATCCTAGTCACTTAAGAAATGGGGCCAGATACAGGAAAAGGGAGCTGGAAGGCAAGGCCTGGGTCAGACCCATCTGAAGGTGTTGGGGTTTTGAGACCCTTGAGAAGGGTTTGCAAGCACATCCCTAAGCTCAAGGATAGCATGGCTGAGAGAAGAGACAGACAGACAGTCTGACTCCTCAAGGTCCTGCCTGCCTGGTCATGGACACTGATGTCACCATTACCTAACCAATGGCCTCCAGTTGGAGAATTTTCCAGTTACTCTGGGATAGGGTTTGCTAAGCATCCCCTCTGGCCCCTGATCTGAGGCATCCATGGGGTCCCCCTGAGACCAAACCTGGAAGAAAGAGGGACTCTGGGCACATGCAAAGGCAGGGAGCAGAGATCCCGCCCACCCCAATGCTCTACAGGATGGTGGCTCCAGCTGCATCCGGGCTTCGAGGGTCTTTCACACCGATGATGAAGTTGTTGGTTCTCCGACTGCCATGAACCCAGGATAAGACATCTACCTTCTCCACATGGTGACCCCTGGCTTCCAGGAACTCAATCTCTTCCTCGGTGAACTCGCCTGCAAACCATCCCCGCAGCATACATGCATTAGAGCCCTGACTCAGGGACCTCGCTATCAGATTTGAGTCATGGCCTTAGCTGTTTCAGCAGCAGGAACTGCATGACTTTGCATAAATTGCTCTACTTCCATGAGCCTCAGTGTCCTCATGCACACAACGGGGGATTATAGAGAACCTACTATATAAAGTCGTTTCAGGGGTTAAAGGAGATAATGCATTAAGGAAGCACTGAGCTCAAAGCCTTGTAATCAGTCAGTGATGATAATACGCAGTCATTCTTGTTTTGTTTTGTGTTTTTGTTTTTTGAGACAGGGTCTCTCTATTAAGTAGCCCTGGCTGTCCTGGAACTCACTCTGGCCTCAAACTTGCAAAGATCTCCCTGCCCCTGCCCCTTGCCCCTTGCCCCTGCCCCTTGCCCCTTGCCCCTTGCCCCTTGCCCCTTGCTCCTTGCCCCTGCCCCTTGCCCCAGCCCCTTGCCCCTTGCCCCTTGCCCCTTGC
>NW_021604695.1:1352064-1394756 GCF_004785775.1 Grammomys surdaster | reverse complement strand
CTTGCCCCTTGCCCCTTGCCCCTGCCCCTGCCCCTGCCCCTGCCTCTGAAGTGCTGGGATCAAAGGCATGCACCATCACCACCCAGCCTAAGCAGGCATTCTTAAGAATGGCAAGAGACCTGGACTCTATCGCTAAGTAGCCATTGTTACTTGTGAGGACTATTGCATGGTCTACTTAATGCTCACCCAGCCCTGCCTTCTTTACAACTTTACACAAGAGCCAAAGGGGCTTTTCTCCCACTCAAAACCTTCCAACTGCTCTGACAGGTCTTAAAATAAAAGTCAAAGTCTACCTAGGCCTCCAGGGCCCACTAGTCCCTTTCTAAAGTCTTCTCCTGAGTTCCTTCTGTTCTCCACTTTGCTTAACTGTTCTGGCCCTACAGGCAACCTTGCCATCTCTCCAGCCATACTGGCAAGCTTGCATCTCTCCAGTACAGGCCTTTGTACACAATATTGTTTCAGTTTAGAATGCTTTTCCCTTGATAGCCACACAGTTGGCTCCTTTACATCCTTCCTGTGCTTGGTCAAAAGGCACATCTTTGAGAATTTCCCCATTACCTTGAATATCAGGCTGTGTCAGGCTTTTCCTGCTTTCTTTCCCTTTTTCCTTCCTTTTGAAATGGGGTCATATGTAGCCATGGCTGACCTCAGACTCACTGTGCCCTAGGTAGCCAAGGATGACCTTGAACTTCTGATCCTCCTGCCTCCACTGCCCAGGGCAAACACCACAAGGTCAAGTTTTTATGGTACTGGGGTAGAACCTAGAGCCTTGTGTGTTCTGGGCAAGCACCTACCAACTGGCACCATCCCCAGCCATATCTTGCTATTTTATTTTGTTTGTTCTGTTTTGTTTGTTTGAGAAAGTGTCTCATTGTGTGTTCCTTGCTGGCCTGCAAGTTTTCTGTAGACCAAGCTGGACTTGAACTCACAGAGATCTGCCTCCTTCTACCTCTTGAGTGCTGGGATTAACGACATGCACCAGCAAACCCTGCTTCCCTCCCCCCCAAAAAATATTCACTATTGTTTCTACTGATCAACTGTATCTCTCTCCTTAATTTACGGTTTTTAAATGGCAGGCTGCCTTATTTGTGATGGCTTCCCAGTGTTTATAGAGTCAGTACACTGTAAAGTTAAGTCTATATCTGTAAGGCTGTGGTTGCTTAACCTCTGGTTTAGTTCAGGTTTTCATCATCGCTTGCCCTGAGCCATACCCACCTTCCCTAGATAAAGCCAATCAGGCTCTAAGTCTCTCCTCAGTTGGCTGCTTCTTAACTTAGGCCTCAACGAGAAGCCTTGTTAATGTCACCTGACTTGTTCCTTTATAAAGGCTTGGTCTTCTTATGTCCCAGACAGGATGAACTTAGGTAGTTCCTTTGAAAAAGCATTATTATTACCATCATCATCATTATTAATCTATTTATTTGTTTTTTTTTTTTTGAGACAATCTCTCTATTATGTAGCGCTGGCTATCCTGGAACTGACTATGTAGACCAGGCTGACCTCAAAGTCATAGAGATTTTCCAACCTCTGCTTCCTGAGTGCTGAGATTAAAGGCATGTGCCAACGTGCCTGACCACAAGAAAAAATCCATAATACTGAATTGCATTAAATAGCCACATCAAAAATCAATTTCCTCTGTGCTGCACTTTTTGTCCTTTTGATAAAGGCAAGGTCCATGATCTCTAACATTCCCTGAAACTTCGTAAACAATAAGAGAGATCCTCTAGGCCTTCTGCAGACAACACCACCTACTACAACCTAAACATATTTGATTTTTAAATAAGTATTCATCATCTGTTTGTAGCAAATGGTATTATTTTCCTATTGGTGATCATAAAGTTTATGTTCAAACTACTGATTGACTATATCTCTCTCCTTAACTTAAGGTTTTTAAATGGCAGGCTGCCTTATTTGTGATGGCTTCCCAGTGTTTATAGAGTCAGTACACTGTAAAAGTTAAGTCTATATTCGGGAGACTATGGTTGGTTCAGGGAGAAGTGTACCTGCAGATATGCAGAGTGATGGAGAGGTGGTATAAAGTCACAATGGTGTCAGGTAACCTCAGGAAACAGCTGGTATCCAATGCCATTCTTTCTGGGTCTTTCACAGATTGTCCCTCCAGTCCAGTCTGATACTCCTACAATACTCCTACATGCCGGATTCCCACTCCCAATTCAAGGCCCATCCAGTCACCACCTCCTCTGTGAAGCCTCCCAAAGCCACTTGCTGGTAGATTAAGGAGCCATGAGCTTCATTGTTAGGGGTGACTCTGTCTCCTCACCATGAACCCCTGAGGTCCACAATCCAGTCCCTGCTCTCCTCTCTAATCTCAATGTCTCCTCACCCACCCTGGTCTCTTTTTATTTCTCAAAAACATGAAACCAAATCCTGCTCCAAGTTCTTGGCACCTGTTCTCTTAGTCTACAAAGCTCTGCCCCAGTTTCTGGTGTGTGTGTGTTGGGGGGGGAGGGTGCTTTGTCACTCTTCAGATCTCAGCTTCGATGTCACCAAAGAGAAGCTTCCTGCCCCTGTAGGTCCCATTACAGCATTCTGCTCTGATGCTGTGGCCAAGATTTTTCTTCCACAGTCTTGTGTGTCTCTGATTATTTTTCCTGTGGGGGGATAAATGCAGTATCCCCCCACAGCTGGGATGATGCTTGGCATACAGTAGGTGTTCATCATATACTACTGAATGGAAGTTTGCCAAAAAGATAGCTGTGTCCCCCTCTTGCTCTCTTGCTCTCTTGTTCTCTTGCCTCTAGCTTCTCTCTGTCCCCTAGCCTCTCCCCCCTTCCCTTCCCCCTCTCTCCACGTGGTCATGGCCAGCCTCTACTTCTCTTCTTCCTCCACTTCTCTCTCCTCTCTCTCTCTCCTCTTTCTCCGCCATCTTCTCCCATCTCTCTCCCCCCCCACCTTTGCCCTATCTCCTGAATAAATTCCCCCCCTTTGGAATAAAAAAGATAGCTGTGTCCCATTTTATAAAGGAGAAAACAAAGTCTCAAGGGTTGAGACATGTGCTTCCTAACACTAGGTCAGGAAATGCCAAGATGGTTCCAATCCCTAGATCTTACATTGGTCCTACCAAATCCTTCTCAAGAAGGAAATTACTGCTGGTCAAGGCAGGAAAACCTTGGGAGAACCCTTCTCCATCCATCCCTGTGCCCATCCTCTGGGAACCTGCTCTGCACTCACTGTCCACCTGCAGGAGGTTGGACTGCAGGTCTGGGTGGAGGCGTCCTCGGGCCAGGCTGTCACTCAGGTTCCGGTTCAAGGTCAGGACATTCAGTAGAACCTGTGGGCAGACAAAGGGCAAAAACATCAGCGCTGTCCCAGAAACAATGATTCAAGACTCCATAGCTCTCATGATCTGTCCAAACCCTCTAGTCTTTAAAAAGCTCACACTGGGTGGGTGTATCATCTAAGTCTTGCAACTGCCCTGGAAACAGGTGACCTATGGTAGCTGTCCCCATTTTACAGAGGAGGAATCAGAGAGAGACCGTGACTCCCTTTCAGAGTTTAAGGAAAGGGCATTGCTAGCATTAGTCTTCTATAGTCTAGCCCAGGGCTATCTTCCCTTATCTCCGGACAAGGTGAGGTTAACAGGGTGGTTTAGAGGACAAATTGGGTGATTTCATCTCAGTGGTTAGGGGCTGGATGGACTCTGGAACTCAACTTCCTACCAAATGTAATAGCTGAATGAACTTGAGCCAACTCCTAACCTCCCTATGGTTGTGTCCTTACCTGTAAAATCGAAACAATCATTCCTCACAAAGATGGAGGAGTTAAAGGGGTTAACATACACACACACAAATCACACAAACATATCTCACACACAGACACACCTTACACGTATCTCACACACACATACACACCACACACATCACATATACACATCACACACACACACATATACACATAAACACATCTCACACACACACATATACATCACACACATAAACCACACACACACGCACGCATACATCACACACATAAACCATATACACATCATACACACATATACACATCACACACACACACACACCATACAGGCACACATATACCACAGTGCCCAGTACTAAATAAGAATTCTGTGATATTAGCCACTGTGATCCACTTCACAGAGGAGGATACTAAGGCTCAAGAGAGGCTAAGTGATTTCCCCAGCATCCCACAGTTGAAGGCTGGCAGCACTTAGGCTGAACTCATCGGATTCTAATCCAGAGTTAGCTCATCACCTGTCCAAGGACGAGCCCGCTGTGTGCCGGGTGCTCAAGACACTCGTGGAACTGTTTTGAGGTATTCTAAAGAATAGCAGGAGACCTTATTTTCAAAATAAGACCCTAGAGAGGGCTGATGATCTTTTCAGAGCAGGGGATGATGGGACTTGAGGCTTATAGAACACAGGCAGCCCAAATCTCAGGGCCCCATTTTCATTATGAAGCTCAACACAGCACATCTGTGCCCAGGATAGGCCTGGCACAATGCAGTACAGCCTGTGATTGCTGGAAAGGCGTGGGAAACAATATGAGAGACATGGCAGACCAGGTCACAGCATGGCTCCTGACTACAAACGATCCATAATGGAGTAGCTCTCACCTGGGTCAGGCCACTGAGGCCTCGAGCAGCTCCGTTGGCCCCCAGAGCGAGGTAGGTACCACAGAGCCCTTCTGCTGGTCGGACTACGGTGGGCAGAAGGAATGAGAGGGGCCGCTTCCCTGGCTGTACTGAGTTCTCCTGTTGCCAGAGGACAGAGATGAAAAGGGCGATGTAGAGTAGAGGAGAGGGAGAGGCCCAGCCCACCACCTTTCCCACTCTTCTACAAGGTCCACGAGTTCAGGTCCTGGGAGATGGGCCCCTTCTTGGCAACAATGTGCTGTCTGTGGAAGAGGAAGTTTTCCAGGAAGACTAGCAGGGAAAGCAAGAGGGAAGCAGAACCACGGAGCTACAGCGCTGGTGTGCATAGCAGGAGACAAGACTGAACCAAGAGAAATGGCAGTGGGAACAGCAGGATTCCCACTGGACCATCTCTGTGTCTTTGCCCTATATCAAGCTTGCAGAGGCAGCAGTGCTGGCTCCCAGCAGGCAGGAATACCTTGGTCCCTCTTTGGTGTCCCATCACAGATCTGAACACCATTAGCCCAGCATCATGGAATCCTAGCTCTCTAATGCCAGAAGAAGCCCAAGCACTAAATGAGGGTCAGTGGTCTCAACTGTCCAGAGAGGAGGCAAGACTTTCTTTCCCTATTCACACTGAGATCATGACAGAATGGCACAAAGATTCCTTAGACCCACCAGCTTCCATGTTCTAGATTAAGCAGGGATGGGAATGAAGTGAACATCTCATTTCCTTAAAACAGAAGTTCTTAAAGGAAACAGGGAGGAAGAAGGATCCATGGTGCTGTGCGTCCTACCTAGCCTCAAGGTCCCCAGGAAGAGTGAGAAGTAAGACCCTACCAGGCTGGGTGCAGAGTGGTTAGCAGTCCTGTTGGGCCAGGAGAAGTCTAGCATCTGGCTGTTGAGAAGGATCCCAGAGGGAGTGAGGAGGCCACTTCCAAAAGGCCGGTTCAGGGAGCTGGGGGTAGAACTGGGTTGAGCCCTGTGGGTGCCTTCATCGCCACCCAGCCCCCACTTCCATCCTGCTTGTCACTGGTTCTGAGTCTGAGCTGGCTTACCTGACCATGGCCACAATGAAGTCATCAGGGCCCATGACCAGCACCTGGGCAGCGGTGGGAGCCCCATCCAGCTCATAGACAGGTAGGAGTGGGGCAGGGGCTGCCTGGGAGTCACTGATGTGGCCCCGGAAGTTGGCGGCCTCCACCTTGCTGAAAAGAGGGTGGTAAAGTAAGGAACACACAGGGAGCTTTTGTTACATCCCACCTGTCTGTGGTGTTTGTGCGACTGCTAGGTCACACCTGCCTTCTTCATTGGAGTATTAAGCCTACAGAGGGAGATCGAACTGCTAGCATGTAGGAAACATCCAGATAAAACCAGTTTATTTAGGCTTTCTTCAGAATTGAGAGCCAGCCTTTTATTTTACTTAATGTTCCAATCAAGAGTTACAATTATTTGGCTCTATTCCTCTCTATGGAAATATCTGGGCCCAGAGATGTTCTAAAGGTATTTTTTTTTTTGAATAAACAAGCTTAATTGAAGCCGGGTGGTGGTGGCGCACACCTTTAATCCCAGCACTTGGGAGGCAGAGGCAGGCGGATTTCTGAGTTCGAGGCAAGCCTGGTCTACAGAGTGAGTTCCAGGTCAGCCAGGGCTATACAGAGAAACCCTGTCTCGAAAACAAACAAACAAACAAACAAACAAAAAAACCAAACAAAAAAAAAACAAGCTTGATTGATTTGGCTTAATGTGTGTAGTTTGGAACTAAAGTTCAT
Organism: Grammomys surdaster; assembly: GCF_004785775.1. Taxonomy (NCBI): domain Eukaryota; kingdom Metazoa; phylum Chordata; class Mammalia; order Rodentia; family Muridae; genus Grammomys; species Grammomys surdaster. Next base: position 1,388,370 of record NW_021604695.1, on the reverse strand, counting down.
TAAGAATTTAGTGAGATGGGGCCTGTGAGATGGCTCAGGTGCTTTCTGTGCAACTCTGACAACCTGAGTTCAATCCCCAGAACCCACATAAAGGTAAATGGGGGGGGGGGAACTGACTCCATAAAGTGTCCTCTGACCTCTGTACACACACCACATACCACCACCACCATCATCGAATGATGAATAAAGCTTTAAAAAATGGATAGTGAGAAGCCAGCGTGCTGATGCACGGTTGTAATCTTGGCACTCAGGAGATAGAAGTGGAAGATTTGTAAGTGCTAGGTCAAAACTAGAATGCACAGAGTTCCAGAACAGGGTTGGCTATATAGCAAGATTCTATCCCAAAAGGAGGAGGGGAGCAGGAGGGAGAGAGGAGCAGGACGGGGAGGGAGAGAAAACGGCAGTGTTTTAATTGAGGAAATATTTTTGTATATCTGTGATTAGTTTTGTTTTGCTTTTGTTTTTGCTTTTCTGTTTGCAAGGCAAAGAATACACGGTAGGCCCTCAATAGCTATTTACCGGCTGCTATATAACTGTATATGTGTCATGTAAACGCAGGCATGTTTTAGAGCTGTAAGCCCAGCTGAGGGGTTCTCCATTATCAGTGCTACTAACTGTGTGCTGGGTTATTTGTGGTGATCAGGAAATGATAAGTTATTGAGGATTACCAAAGATGTTCCATTTGGTTTTCAACCAAACAGGCTGGTGACCATGCAGAGTGAACTCGGGGCTTTGAGCAAACACTGAGTGTCCACACCTCTGCAGAGTGGGTTCAGAGCTTAGCGTGGGAAAGCTGAGAGTCCCCGCCTCTGCTGTAGGCTCAGGGCTTTGGGTGAGCAGGCTGAGCGTCAAAGGCTCATCCTTGCGGCTTTGATGCTCACTAGTTTGCATTGTTCTTGCTTTTGCCCTGTTTTGATAAATGATATTAACTTTTGCCCTGTTTTGATAAATGATATTAACTTTTGCTTTTCTTTTTTGAGACAGGGTCTTCTCTTTCTAGCTAGCCCTGGCTGTCCTGGTACTCACTATGTAGACCAAGCTAGCCTTAAATTTAGAGATCTGCCTGCCTCTGTCTCTAGAATTCTGGTTCCCAGTATGATATTAACTTTTGTTATAGTGTATGTTCTATGTGAATTCTGGAGCTTAACATGATATTAACTTTTGTGTGTGTGTGTGTGTGTGTGTGTGTGTGTTGTGTACATGACATGTGGAGGTCAGAGGACAACCATGGGTGTCTGTCTTCACTGTTCACTTTGTTTGAGGTAGGCTCTCTGTTGTTTCTTCCACTGCATATACCAGACTAGCTTCTGGGAATTCTATCTCCATCTCCCACCATTGCCTCCAGAGGTTACTAGAATTACAGACACCCATGCCTGGTTTTTATATGGGTTCTGGGGATTTTAACTAAGGTCCCCATGCTTGTGCTATAAGTGAATCTACCCACTGAGCTATCTCCTCAGCCTCTGTATGTTTTAACTGACTACAATGTTTTAACTGCTACAATTAAATGTATTTCATATACAGCAGCTCACATTTAGCTCAGGTTGACGCACAACTTACTATGTAGTCCCAGCTGACCTTGAACTTATGGCCATCCTCCTGCCTCATCCTCCTGAATGCTGGAATTACAGGCACAAGTCACCAGTATGTTTTTGGGGAGGTGTATACATGTTGAGGAATGGTCAAATCTAGCTAACTAACAACTGTGATAGTTCACAGTTATCATTTCTGTAGTGAAAATAACTATTATTCAAAATTTAATAGCTCGTCATTAGTTACCATGCTATGCAAGAGACCTCTTGAATTTATTCCTGCTATCTGCAACTATGCATCCCTTTCTCCAAAGCCTCTCAATTTCCATCTTTTTGCTTCTAAATTATATGTTACTTACAGTTTATTTCACAGAGTGGTATTTGAGTAACAGTACAAATTTCCATTAGCTGTACTTTTAGCTTGTGATTTTTCCTGGAGCTAGACTGTAAGTCAGGTACAGTAACAGTCAAACAGTCAACCCACTCTTACCTTTATGGCCAATTAATAATAATAAATTGCATTTATTGCACATTTACTATGTTCCCAGTTAATGTGTTAAATACCTAAAATGTTATCTTATTTATATACATGTTCTCTTATCGAGTTACATGTTGTTATCAAAACCTCACAGAGTGGATACGGTATTGCCAGGATCCTTATGTAATCAGACATAGCGAGTTTAAATTACTCTCCCAGAGTGATAGCTAGGAAATGTTCAAAGTGGCGATCTAACAGAGGCAATCTCACCAGGCAGGATCTCACCACCCTGCTCCTGGCAAAGATATAACCACTCAGAATTCCCATCACCGCCAGTGTCTGCACAGAGACTATTGTGTGGCTCTCAGGCTTCTCCTTTTCTACTCAAAGTGGAGCACAGCTGCGGCCATACAGGTTAAGGTCATGCAAAGGTCCAATGGGTTCACAAGCAGTTGACCAACTCATTCTGCAAACAGGGAAGGTGATGCAGCCAGAGGCACCACGTGTCACACACAGTTAGAGCTCAGCTGAAAGGGACTTGAGACTTCACGAGCTTTTTACCCGATCCCTTCTCCCACATCTCCTCCATTTCCACAGAACCCAGGGCCATATCCCAGGACAAACCTGAGCATGTCGTCCATGCTCTCAGTGATGGTAGAGTCATAGACAGGGTCTCCCAGTCTGCTAGCCAGGGCCAATGCAATCTTCAGGGTCTGAAAACACAGCAGGGATGTGGAAAAGGCTGCCAGGCCCCTCCCAGCACCCCCACTTGGAGGATCCTCAAAACTCAAAGGTGTTTTAGTCCTGCTCCAAGGAGGTGCTCCACTTTCCCATTTCTAGAGTTCCCAAATCCAGGCAAGATGGAAGAGAGGGCCTTACCTCTGCTACCCAGTGAAGCGCCTGCTCACGGGATACCAGGCTGGTGAGGTTGAAGCCCTCCAGGATGTTGAGAGCACTGATGAGGGCCGGGCCTGTGTGTGGGGGTGGGGGACTGAGAACCAGGTGGCCTGAAAGGATAGGAAATGACCAGACAGTAGGAGAGGGGTCAAGTCATCTTCCTATAATACACCTCTTGTGCACACCTTACCATTACACACACAGTGATAGCCCTTATCAGACGAGAAAAGGAACCACTAAGAGACAAAGGGACCCACTGAAGGTCACATGCTGGCCAAAGGCAGAGCCTCCCCTGCCATAGGAGAAAACTAAGACTGAAGAGCCAAGTTGTGCTCACTTTGGCAGCACACATATTAAATCTGTGGTCTGCTGAAGAGTCATATTACAGCTCACTGGCAAAGCAGGGACAGGTGACCAAATGTCTACAGAATCCTGGTTTGCTAAGGACTTCCTTCAATCCCTCCCACGGGTCAGGAGCTGTTCAAGGGCTCTGACGGTTCCACTCAACCTGAAACTTCTTGAGAGCAGCATCCTTCTCTTCCTATGTTGTTATGCAGTGGTTGGACATTAAAAGAATGATGACAGGAGACACGGGACACTGGCAGTAATAATAATAATAACCAACTCATCTAATTAACCTTATTCTATAGGGACAGAAACTGAGGCCCACGAATCAACCGGGCCAGGATTCCAGGAGGTCGGGTGAACCTACAACACTTGAGGGACTGGACAGCTGAGACATCCCAGCCTGGGGAGAAAGAACAAAAAATCTGCCATGGATTTAGTGTCCACTGTGTCAAGGCGACTTCCTATATTCTGTCATCAAGTCCCCGTGGGCACCCTGAGATGTGGACACTATTACTGTCTCCACCTTATGGAGGGAACCAAGGCTCAGGGTGGGAAGTGCAGGGCAAGAGGTACAGCTGATGCTCACCTCACCTCGGCCTTCCTGATGCCAAAGCTACAGTCTTTCCTCTGTGTCACACACTACTACCTCTAGATGAGGAATCAGGAAGACAGGAGCCTGGGAACAAACTCAGAGGAGGCCTGGCCCAGGGCTTGAGATAACCTGTCCTTCCTAGAGAGGAGAGAATCTAAGAACTCTCAAGGGACCTAGCACACCACACCTTGGGGTCAGCAAATTTAAACTGCCTTCATGCCATAGGCTTGGCTTTCTAAGTTCCTGATTGGTTCCTGAGTTGTTCCATTCCTCCCTAGGTCTCAATTGTCTTTTACTGTCAATGACGGGCAAATCTGTGCTTGTTGTAAGGGCTTGTTCTGCCCTTAGATGGACTTTGGTCTCAAACATTCTTAGGAAGCTAGAGGACAGAGTTGAGGCCTATGGAATCCAAATCAAGGAAACCTAAGACACAGCTCAGTAAAGGGGAATTTGTCCTCTGTGAAAGGTCCAATTCCCAGTAAATAACAAATCCCCAAACAACAAAAGAAAAAGCCATGTCCAAACCTCCAAACTTCTAGGTCTTAGCTGTTGGCTAGGTGCCCCTCACATCCTAATCACTGATACCCAGCCCCATGGTTATTTCAGAAAGTGGCACAGTTAGCTGCCTAGGGAGCTTATTATCTCTGTTTATCTCTGTGACAGGGAGAGGTGTTTCCAGGTCAAAAAGATGTGGCCATGGACTGGAAAGTTTCTCCTGAGTGGGGACCATTAGGAGCTGGGGGAGAGGTCACCTCGGTACACTCCAGACACAGGCTTCTCTGTGAGAGCACTATAGTTGCTGAAGTCCTCCTCGGTTATGACACCCCCTGCTCGCTGAGCCTGGAGGGGAGACAATCACCATTCATCACCGTGAGCACGTGAGGATGGCCCATGACACATGTATCAACCACAGACAAGCCTTGTGCAACTTCTGTTCCTTCCATAACCTTTTGGGATCCCATCAGCCCAAGGAAAAAGGAGGTAGAGGAAATCACCACATACATAAGAATTAGCAAAACTAGCTAGGTGGTGGCAGCTCATACCTTTAATCCCAGCATTCAGGAGGCAGCGGCAGGTGGGTCTCTGAATTTTGAGACCATTCTGGTCTACAAAATGAATTCTAGGACAGGCAGGGCTACATAGAGGAAACCCTATCTCAAAAACAACAACAACAACAACAAAAAAAACAAAACAAAAGAAACACCTCCCCCCCCAAAAAAATCTGGCATTTTCCTACAATTAACTAAATACATGACAGGGTCAGGAGCATACCTTAGTGGTAGAGTACTGTCTAGTATGCTCAAAGCCCTAGGTTTGAGCCTTAGGTTGGCCTTCCTCTATAGTAAGACTACTACAGACTTGGAATGACCTTGTCAGGACTGAGCCACCCTATTAAACATGACCGACGACTCTTCCCTGACCGATCCTGTTCAAGCCAGTGTGTTCACTCCATTCCAGCAGTGCATTCATTGTCAGTCTTTTTAAAATGATTTTAAATAATTTTATTATTTTAGAGTAGGGGTGTTTTTGTCTCCAAGTGTCTGTGCACCACCAACATGCAGTGCCCAGGGAGGCCAGAAGAGGGCATCAGATCCCCAGGAACTGGAGTTGCAGCCAGTTGAGAGCTCGTGTGGATGCTGGGAAGCAAATTTGACCTTCTAAAAAAGCAGCCAGTGCTCGTCACCACTGAGCCATTTCTCCAGCGCCAGGCCAATTTTAAATGACTATTACCACTATCAATCTTGCTGTTTTATACTTTCTAGTATAAAACTTTAGACTTATCTGCCTTTAATGAACTACTCATTGCATTTCTTGGCTAGTATATAGCTATGTGTCTGGCAGATTAATAAAACTCATTGACTGGTACAGAGAATGCACTTCATGACTGAATGACACACCTATGTAATCCCCACAGTATATGACAGTGGCTTAGATAAATGTCCCCACTGCACAGTACAACTCGACACTATTCTCAGTATCCATTATTACCCCAGACTAAGCCTCTTTGGAGTTACGGGTAACCCTCTGTGTCTATCTCCTATGTCAATATCACCATCAGTTCTTGAAACATCCCAGACAGAGCAGGGAGGAGTCTAGACCCAGGAGAACTTAAACTGTTGCTTGGTTTTCTGGGAAGAAATAGACCTGAGGCCTGTACAGCTGGCCCAGCCCTGAGAAATTCAGCTGCTCCTTCTCAAGATCATCTCCACCTACGTTCCTCATGCCACAGAGAAGGCATTACTTCTTCCCCTTAACAACCACTGGTCTGATGTCTGAGGTCAGAGGTTAATTTTATTTATGAAGCACACAACCAGAAACTACATAGAGGATGGAGGGGGGTGGTGGCATCTCTGCCATAGGGGCACTGTGAATACCCCACCTCCCACTGCCACACTCACCTCAGCCACCATCTCCAGTGTGAGATTGCCACCATTGTAGAAGGCAGCGGGGCCAGAGATGCCAAGTATATCCAGCACCTCGGCTAGATCCGGCCGTCTCAGCAAGGAGCCAGGCAAAGGCGGGTGGCCCAGTGGCAGGAAAGTCTCCAGGAAGCGGTCAGATGCATTGGGAGGCAGCTGCTCAGCCAAGGCATGAGCTGGGGGGGGAGGGGGAGGTTGAGAGGCTGGGTGGGTGGTGCCAAGACTGGACGTGATGTGATGGGTCGGGTGGATGAGAGCTAAGTGACCGGCTCTGAGCTCGGGCTCCCCAGAAGCCTGTCCTATCCTGGTAGGGATAGATAGGCTCCACCCAGATCCTCTCCCTGGAGGCTGCCTTCAGGTAAGAGTGGGATGGGAAGAAGTCTGAAGTGCAAACTGGAAAAAAGAGCCCCTTTGCTTGGGGCCCAAATCTCAAGGCCGCCCCATTAACCTTGTACCTTCCCCCCTACCTCCAGGCCCCACTGACCTAGATCATGGGTCACGTTGAAGCCATCTTGGGCCACAGCTGCTGCGAAGGCCAGGACTTGGGACCAGGGCAGCCTGAGGGGGCCGGAGAGCAGGGGGTGGAGGAGGTCCTGGGGGGAGGAGGAGGGGTCCTGGGGGAAGGGGGGTTCCTGGGAAGGAGAATCCTGGCAAGGGAAGGGGATATTAGGAAGGGGAGTTGGGAAGGAAAGAATCCAGGAGGACAGGAAAAGGCCACCCATGGAGGGAAGAAGGCAGAGACCCCGGGCCCCCAGGGGAGACTCTTTACCTGCCATAGAGCTGATGAGCTTCATGTAGCCCTTTGACCATTCCGGGGACCCCCACCAAGAGCCCAGGCTGGGCGAGGCGGGCAGGCGAGGGAGAGAGGAGACCAGGTCACTGGAAGGGGGGGGCTGGGCTGAACTCCGCAGAGCCCCAAGCCAGGAATGGCTGGCACAGGGGAAAGACATAGGCCACGTATCCCAGGAGTGGGGGCAAGCTTTTCCCACAGGGTACCTTTCCCTCACCCCTGACTTCTTAAATGCAAATGCAGAAAGGTCTCTCATAGTTGAGAGATTTAATAAATTAAGCAAACCCTTCCAAAAGCCAGGGCACAAACTTTCTAGGTAAAAATCAGTTCACATTAGGTAATAGGTACCCTTGTCATTTTAAGTAGGGCACAAAGGACCTCAGTTTAGCCAGTTCACCTTCACGCCACCGTTACCTGACCTGACCTGTGAACTCAGGGGTGTGTTTTTTTGCCATAGCACTAAATACCTACTTTTCTAAGTTACGGTCTTTCCTCCTTTGCTCTCTATAAATACTGAGTTTGCCTCTAGCGTTTCTTTCTCCCAGTATGACAAGGCCTGAGAAAGTTATATTCATCAGGCTTAGAATGAGATAGAGGAGTTTATTTTGGTTTTCCAAGATGGAGTTTTTCAGTGTAGCTATGGCTGTCTTGGAACTCACTCTGTGGACCAGTGTGGCCTTGAACTCAAAGAGCTGTCTGCCTCTGCTTCCCAAGTGCCTAGATTAAAGGTGAGCACCAGTGCTCAAAGGAGGCCTTATAACTTTTCTTCCAGGCAGGTAAGACTGTCAGAGAAGTAAGATGTTGTGATCTGTTAGTAGCCATTCAATTTTGTTTTGTGCATTTTATTTTAATTTTAAAATTATATTTAGCTTTTTTTTTTTTTTGATTTTTCGAGACAGGGTTTCTGTATAGCTCTGGCTGTCCTGGAACTCACTCTGTAGACCAGGCTGGCCTTGAACTCAGAAATCCGCTTGCCTCTGCCTCCCAAGTGCTGGGATTAAAGGCGTGCGCCACCACCACCCGGCTATATTTAGCTATTAATTAGAGTGTGTGTGTGTGTATGTGCGTATATGAGTATGTGCATACAGCCATGATATGGGTGTGTGTAGCTCAGAGAAGACTTGTAGGAATCCATCCTCTCTTTCTACTTATGTGGGTCCTGGAGACTAAACTTAGGTTGTTAGACTAAGTGACAAATGCCAGCACAAACCGGTCCTTGTTCGTTATTTTAAATTGGAAGAGGGCAAGCTGCCAGCCATGATATAGCTAAGAACGTTTTTGCTTAACTCATTTTGCCACCCCATGGTAAATACAAAGCACATCAATGCTCAGGTTAGGAAAAGGGAATGAAGAAGACCTCCCCCTCCCCTTGGACCCTCTCTTCTCACCAGGGTCCCCACCTTGGTGTCCCAGGATCTCTGCAGGGCCTCTTCTCTGAGGGCCCCCGGTGCAGACTCCCGGAAATCAATTAGGTGGCTCTCATTCCGTCGGATATCATGTACCAGCATCACGCCCCCACTGGGAAAGACAGAGAAAGTGGAAAGAGGGGAGAACCTGTCACCCTTCTGAAAGATTCAACCACCACCCCCTTAATCCCCTATGGGAAGGTTGTAGGCTGTCTGCCACACTGGGTCAGATGTTGGAGCCCCCTCTCCAGCAGGAATTCAGAAACTCAGCCACCCTACAAAGGGTAAAACCTAGGAGGTACGGAACCTAGGTTACTGGAGACTTTAATCCCTGATTAAGAAAAATGCAGAGACTGGGGGAACAGGCTGTTCTGTCCCCTCCCTAGACCAGAGCTGGACCCCTGCCAGCTTCCTGCACCTGCCTACTTGGTACACCCCTTCCCCCAGGGCTGGATTATGTAAGGAAAAACCCCGAATGAGGCCAGAAGGGGAATTTCGTTGGTAGAGCCTGGAGGGTTGGTCCTGCCAAGAGAATGATTTTTGTCAGCTTGTTCCTTTTCTGTGGCATATTTACGTCTGAGAGGGGGTGGCAAAATTAAATGTGTGCGGCTAAGTAACAACATAAGGAAGCAGGATAGATAAATAGCAAAGTGGCCAGCACCCTGGCCCACCATGGGAAGGAAGCACTCTGCTAAACTTCAGATAACTGTGGCCACACGGGAGTGTGGACCCCATGTTACCAGATTTCCTGATTGCTCCTGAGATGTTAGCTGCTAGCAATCTGGATTTTTATGAAAACTGTCAACATTTTAACTACAGCAAACTTTTTTTAAAATGTACAAACCAAACCAGCCTAGGTGCTAGATCTGACTTTTGAATGTCCAATCTGTAGCCTTGGTTTTAAGAACTCCGAGCCTTGGGTGTATTTTCTGTGGACAAGGTCCAGAGTATTCATCAGTGTCACAGGGATTTGTGAACATGAAAGTTGGAGCACCGTTGCCTTGGCTGACAGCCCATCGCTCCCGGTGCACCTCGTCTTACACATCACAAAACTACTCTCCTGGTGGAAAACCATGAAGGCTTCTGAACACACCTCCGTATCTTTCTTCCATGTGGTCTGCAATTATGACTCCATCCAGGGAGAAAGAGTGAAACTGGCCATTGAAAGAGAAAACACCTTCGTTTTCTAAGTTTTCCCACCTTCGCCTTAAGCTCAAACCTAGAGACACCTGCAGCCAGGCCCATAGACCAGGAGACAAGAAGTAGACCTGAGGGACCCAGGCCTCCACCAGGTCCTTACCCAGCTCCTTACCCGCCCAGGCCAGAACTGTGTGGAGCCACAATCCCCAAACACAAGGCTGCGGCCACAGCTGCGTCCACGGAAGAGCCCTGTTTACTGAGCACCTCCATGCCCAGCGCTGTGCAACGGGAGGCATCTGTCACCACAGCACCCTGCTGGAAGATCTAGGAGCAAGAGAAGATTGGGCTAGCAGGGCCCTCCACCACCGTTAAGCACCTCCATTAACCTAGAACCTCTCTTTTCCTGTTCTCTTGTCTGGAACCATTTCCTTTCTCTTCCCTTCCCACTTCCTAGCAGCCTCCCACCACCCCAGCCATTCAATCCCCATCACCCTCTCACCCCCTTCACCCATATTCCCTTCTGTCCATCTGCTCCCCTCACCTGGGGATCCCCAAAGTAGATTTGCATGACCAGCGCCACGGTGACACCCGTGGCGAAAGTGAGGCAGGCGGTGACGATGACCGTGAGCCCGTCCTGGCGGCAGGAACACTCGGCTGCTGCAGCTGAGAATGGGTCTTTGCGTGTCTCCCGTAGTGGTGACCCATCCTGGCTGCCCATCTCCGAGGATGACGAAGGTAGCCTCTGAAGCCGGGCAGACTTCAGGAAGGAGTCTGGGTCTGTGGAGAGGCTGGGTGTCCGTCTGGCAGCCTCCTATCAGGCCCTGTGGCCTTCAAAGCTGGGCGTTCCACACACCCCTCTGCCCCGCCCATCACACAACTCCACTGCTCTGCACCGCTCAGTTTTCCTATACTCCAAAACACCTTAGGGCTTGCAGGACGCCAGTCCCCAGGTGGAAAAAGACCTCAAACTGGCCTCAAAAAGGCTGGATTTCTGCCTCTGGTGAATACCCAGTCCAAGTTCTGGACTGAGTATGAGTCTGGTACTCGGGGCTGAGAATAGCCAGGAGTGTGTGGATTTTCAGCCTCCCCTGGAAACCTTATCCTAGCTGGGTATCAGCCTCCAGAACAAGGAGGCTACTATCGAGCCAAGTATCTTGGCTTCCAGCCTTGCTTCAGGCATCCATTCATTCAATGGAAGCCAGAGCCTTAAACTAGAACAAAGAATTGCCACCTTTGCAGATGGTCTCAGGCCAATGGAGGAGAAGAAAATAAATAAGTAAATACGTTGTGGTAGATGTTATTAAAAGCATGAGGGGCTGGGGAGTGGCTCAGTCTGCAAGCACGAGGCCCAGCATCCACCTAACATGCTCCTGACACCATTGTGGGGAAGTCAGAGGTTGAGCCTGAAAACTAGCTAGCCTGAGAAGCAAGAGACTGACTAAAAGAAGTAAGGCTGAGAGCAATAGAGGGAAGATATCCAAGGTTCTACTATGGCCTCTGCCTTCGTAATGGTCCCATGAGCAAGTGTGTGTGCACACACACACACATTCCCACACACATACACACACATTTCCCTACAACACTCCCCCCACCACTCACATTCTCCCCCTCACCCCCACAATACACACACACATGCACACACAGAGCATGAAATGAAATGTGATGTCGGAAGAGAGACTGCTTACGAGGGAAATCAAGGAAGGGCCTCATGAGAAACTGACTTCTGAACTGAGAATGAAGGGACAAGAAAGAGCTTCCAACAAGAGAGAACACAGAGATTTTGTATAGAGTGTTCCAGGAAGAGAGAACAGCAGGTTCAAAGGCCCTAATGTAGAAATGAGTTTGACATTTGAAAGAAATAACAGGTCTGGTGGCTCTGGTGTGGCAGCAAAAGAGGTGGAAAAACCCAGTCAGGGTGGACACCAGTCCTGTATACTGGTCCTGTGGACACTGAGAACTTGGACTTGACCTCTTTCTGAGAGGCCCCTAGAGAGTTGAGAGACTGTGAAGCAATCTGTGGTGCTTGAATAAGAATGGCCCCCAATTTGATTGCCTAGTCAAAAGATTAGGAGGTGTGGCCCTGTTGGAGGAAATGTGTCACTGAGGGTGAGCATCCAGATAGAGAACTTTCAGCTTCTTCTCCAGCACCAGGTCTGCCTGAGTGCCACCATGCTCGCTGCCATGATGATAATGGACTAACCCTCTGAACCTGTAAGCCAGCCCCTATTAAATGCTTTCTTTCTATGAGTTGCCACGGTCATGGTGTCTCTTCACAGCAAGGGAGCACTGACTAAGACACCATCTGGTTTGTGTTTTCATATGTTCCCTCTGGATGCTGTATGAAGAGCAGACCGGAAGAAAACAGGAGTGGGGGCGAGGGAGCGTTGAAAGCCACTTGTGAACAACTCACTTCAAGTCATCAACCTCTCCTTCTTCATCCTAACAACACGGCTAATCCCTAACCTGGGGCCGGCTACAGGATTCCAGGAGGCAATGTACCCATGTAAAACACTGGGCAGGGCTGTGCACACCTGTAAGTCCAGCACTGTGTGACAGAGACAGGACAATTCTGAACGCTAACTCCCTAGCCAGTCTAGCTGAACAGGCCAGCTGCTGGTTCAGGGCTAGACTGTCTCAGTGGATGAGGTAGAGAGTGCCGCGGGATGATGCAGGCAGGTCTTACTCTGGCCTCCACACGTACTCCCAAACACCTTCTTTTCCCCAAGTGCTCTCCTCTGGGTGACCAAAGAGTTCTAGATATTTGTGAACAAGGAAGTAAGAGGAGGACTTTAATGCCTTACTTAACTTAATGCATACACAGTAAGTTCTTATAAGTTTAAACATTTGAGTGATTACATTAAAATTTGACTGTCATATTTCTCATGTTTACTTGATAAAAATCCAAGGTCTTTGACTTGTTTAGGGATGTTTAAGGACTTCCATCTTTTATATAAATAAGAAATCACGCCGGGCGGTGGTGGCACACACCTTTAATCCCAGCACTTGGGAGGCAGAAACAGGTGGATTTCTGAGTTCGAGGCCAGCCTGGTCTACAGAGTGAGTTCCAGGACAGCCAGGACTACACAGAGAAACCCTGTCTCGAAAAACCAAAATAAATAAATAGATAAATAAATAAATAAATAAATAAGAAATCACAAACAGCTGGGCTGTGGTGGTGCACACCTTTAATCCCAGAAATTTGAGGCCAGCCTGGTCTACAGAGTGAGTTCCAGGACGGCTAGAGCTACAGAGAGAAACCCTGTCTCAAACAAAACAAAATCACATAATAAATAAAATGATATGTGCAAAAAGTATTAGAATCCATTTAAAGTGGCCACTTTTAGGAAAAGATACTTTAGGTAGGAATAGGGTAAGTGAATGTCTTGATTGAAAAAATTCTACTTATATTTTTATTTATTCTCTCTCTCTCTCTCTCTCTCTGTGTGTGTGTGTGTGTGTGTGTGTGTGTCAGCTTCCAGCTGATTTGAACTTTCTAAGTGGCCTACCACTTGAGGCAATCTACCTGTCTTTACCTCCTGAGTACTGTGAGTACAGGTATGAAACACCACGTCTGACTTAAATTCCTTTTTAAAAAGTTTTAAATTTATCATTATTTGTGTGTGTGTGTGTTAGAGAGAGAGAGAGAGACAGAGACAGACAGAGAGAATTAGAGACAAAGACAGACAGACAGACAGAGCAGAGCAGAGAGAAGGAGTACTGTACCACAGCACATTCGACTGTCAGAAGACAGTTTTCTGAGGCTTCTTCTCTCCTTTCACCTTGTTGAGGCAGAGGCTCTCTTCTTTCGTCTGCTGCTTTTCATACCCCAAGCCAGATGGCAAGCTTCCAGACAGTTTTTCTGTGTCTGCCGCCTATCTTACTGAAGGAGTTTTGGGATTAGAGCTACAAACCACCACTTTTGGCTTCTGATGGGTTTGGTGGGTCAAGTCATCAGGTTTGCATGGCAAGTGCTTTTACCTAACTGAACCATCTCCACAGCCCTACCCCTTTCTCATTTCATCTCCTGTGTGCATGCACATGAGCTTACACATGCATCACATGTATGTGTGCGCAAGGGCACACACATGTCCACCTGTGGAGATCAGAGGACACCTTGCAGGAGTTGGTCCTCTTCCACTATATGGATCCTGGTCTTGAACTCAGGATGTCAAGCTTCATGCCATTTCACTGGCACCATACCCAGCTCTTTTTTTTTTTATTTTAAATGTGGGCTCCAATTGAGCCAGCGCTTTTGCATTTATACTTATTTAAAATTTTAGCATATAGACTTTGAAATAAAAAGTAAAAACTACACAGAAATAAGAACTGGAGGATGGCTGGATGTGGTGGTACACACCATTAATCCCAGCACTCAGGAGGTAGAGGTTGGTGGATCTCTGTGAGTTCGAGGCCAGCCTGGTCTACACAGTAAGTTCCAGGACAGCCAGAGTTTCATAGAGAGAGACCCTGTCTCCAAAGCCAAACAGAATTGGAGGATACGACTGGATAATTGGCTCGGAGACTAAGCTCTGTGCTGTTCCTGCTGGGAACTGGGGTTTAGTCCCCGGCACCTATGCTGGGTGATTCCTAATGTCTATAGCTCCAGCTCCAGGGATCTGATATCTCTGGCTATACTGTACCAAATGCAGATATCCACACATACACATAATTAGTCATAAAAATAGAATCTTTAAATATAAGAATAGACTGTACATAGTGGCACATGATTTTTATCCCAGCACTCCAGAGGCAAAGCCAGGGAGATCTCTAAGTTCAAGGCCAACCTGGTCTACAGAGTGAGTTTCAGGATAGCTAGTTTCAGGGCTACACAGAGAAACCCTGCCTTGGGGAAAAAAATAGAGAAGGGGACTTTTACTTCCTTCAATATTTTATTTTGTTTTTACATTAAGCAAATAATATGTATTTTTTAAAATTCTTTTGATTTTTACATTTCTCTTTTATTCTTTTTTTTTTCTTTTTTCTTTTTTTGGTTTTTTTGAGACAGGGTTTCTCTGTGTAGCCAGGGCTGTCCTGGAACTCACTCTGTAGACCAGGCTGGCCTCGAACCCAGAAATCCACCTGCCTCTGCCTCTGCCTCCCAGGTGCTGGGATTAAAGGCGTGCGCCACCACCGCCCGGCAACTTTTTAATTTTTTAAAGATAGCTTGTCAGGCTGGCTGGAGAGGTAGCCCAGAGGTTAAGCAGAGTACTGCCTGTTCTTCTAGAAGGCCTGGGTTTGGTTTCCAGCACCCACATGGAGATTCACAAGGGTCTGTAACTCCAGTTCCAGGGAATCCAATGCCCTCTTCTAACCTCCTTGGGATGAGGTGCACATGGTGCATAAATGTGCAGGCAAAACACCCACATACATAAAATGCTAAAGATGCTTTTTAAAAAGTTTGTTATCCTTAGATAGCCATGGTATCCTCGGATACTCATGCTTGTCTCTAAACCTCAGCATCACTACTAGCAGTTTGTAGATGAGAATTCATTAAAAAAAAAAAAACCCAACAAATGTTAAATATCCACTGTGGATACAAAAACCTTAGAAGGGCAAGAGGGGCTTTGAATTTTTATTTACTTATTGTACGAGGTATGTGTATGTGTGTGTATGATATATGGTATCTGATGTGTGTTCACAGACATGTATGTTCTTGTATGTAACTTCAAGCATGCGTGGCAGTTAGCGGACAGCCTTGAGTCCTGGTCTTCCATCTTGCTTGAGACAGAGTCTCTTGCTTGCAGCTGTGTGCATCAGGCTAGCTGGCCCATGTGCTGCTGAGTCCCTGTCTCCATTCCCCATCTCACTGTAGAAGCACTGTCATGCCTAGCTTTTTAGATGGATTCTGGAGATCTGAACTAAGGTGCACACACTTGGGAAACACGCTGATGATATAGGTATTTCACATATATTTCCTCAATGAAGTGTTTCTTTCTTTTTTTTTTTTTTTCGTTTTTTTTGAGACAGGGTTTCTCTGTGTAGCCCTGGCTGTCCTGGAACTCACTCTGTAGACCAGGCTGGCCTCGAACTCAGAAATCCGCTTGCCTTTCCCTCCCAAGTGCTGGGATTAAAGGCGTGCGCCACCACCGCCCGGCATGAAGTATTTTCATGACTTCATGAGCTAGGCTCCACTTTCCTCAGTTTACATATGAAGATATGGCTGTCTATGGCCATAACATAAATACGTGGGAGAATGGAGGCCTTGATGTCACCTTTCTGTGTCACTTGATGGCCTCCTCTCTATTGATTCATGTGGCATTGGTGGCTATTTCCAATCCCCCAAATCAATCCAGTGAGCTGGGTGAGTGTAGTGGCTCACATCTGTGACCCTTGCATGTGGGGAGTAGAGGCAGAAGGATCAGTGATCAAAGTTTGTCTGGGATAAATGAGGCCTTGTTAAAAAAAAAAAAAAGCAAATAAATAAAAATCCAGTCTTGCTAGTTGACTTTAGTTGTTATTTCCAGGTACTTGCCTTAAATGGTCCACAACTAAATCTATTTAAGATCATTCAACATATCAAGGTACTCATTTAGCAAAATTATATTCTGAGAAAAAAATATCAAAAATGGGGAAAGGGAGGTTCCTGAGTACATATCATGTGCCCTGCATACATAGTAGGGCAATAATCCCATTAATAAAAGCAAGAGCGACATACTGGGAAAAATTGGTTTGGGGCCAGAAGAAAAAGGTTCATTAGAGACAGGCTTGTGGCTGGAATTTACGATCCCAGCACTCAAGAGGCTGAAGTATCGAGGCTGCAACAAGTCTGAAGCCACTGTGGCTTACAATAGTGAGTTCCAGGCCAGCCTTGGCTATATAGTGAGTTCCAGGCCAGCCTTGGCTATATAGTGAGTTCCAGTCCAGCCTGAGCTATAGAATAAGATCTCAGTCTCGAAACAAACAAAAGCCCAGTATGCTTTCAGAGAAAGGTGGCTTTAATTTTGATTATCCTGAATTAGTGACACACAAGGCATTGTTATCTGAAGGTAGCCGGTCAAAATATTTAGTTTTCTTTCTCTTCCATGTTGTTTCAAAAACCGGTTATAACACATCCTAGGCTGGACTTGAACTCTCTTAAGGGGGAGATTTCTGAACTTGGGGTGGCATTCAGAAGTGCAGAGTGGTGCGTGAACTTGAAGTGAGGGCAGCAGCAGAATTCCAGCTGTGTGACTTAGGAGTCACACAGGTATGACAGGTGATGACATGGTGGTCAGATGGAATTTAGGAGATTCGTAGGAGGGAAGATACAGAAAACCAGGTCACATTTTGAAAGTGAGAAGAACAGAAGGAAAGACTCAAAGGTGGCTTCTGGGCATCTACTTTGGACTCCAAAGGGCAGTGCCACTTACTGAGAATGGCACTGGACAAAAAAGGAAGCGTCTGGGGAAGACATGCTGATTTCGGCTTAGAATGTTGATGGTTGCATATCTACAAGATACCTGGAGGCTAATGCCCGGGAGAGGAAGGCCTGTGTGACTTCTGTGTGGACGAAAGGACGACTTTCCTAACTTTGGAGTGGTCACTGACTAGTTCTCTATTCTCCAGGGCCTGCTGTGGGGTGCAAGTGCTTTTGGAGAATTCGCCAGGCTACAGGCTACCCAAGGCCCAACCAAGGACCTGGCTAAGAAGGCAGGGCAGTGCCACTAGGTGGCACTACTAGGCTGAGGATATAGAAGGTCATGTCAGCCTACAAGCTGGTCTTGCTGGACCAAAAGAGTCTTGGGACTTGGAAACAGGCCTAGGTGATACGGCATCAAAATGCTCATACGGTTATGATGGCAAGGCCCTCTAAAGTAAGTCCTAAGAACCTCGGTGTACACCCTTGTGGTAAGGTTTAAATTCCTGCGAGCTTGGGTAATCAAACTCTAGGATGAATTTCTAGGCAAGTTTTCTACCACTGAGTTATCCCCCAGCCCCTGTCTGTTGAATCACCCCCAAGACATTCCTGAGGTTTGAGAACTCCATTCCCTATGATTACTTCATCATGGCAGCTTCTCTCTTTCCTCTATTCATTCAATAGTTTTTTACTGAGTACCTAACACTTTGCTGAATACTGAAGAAAGAATAGTGGATTAAAAAAAAGCCTTAGAGGCCTCACAGACACGTAGTAAAATCCTCACTGCCCAAATAAATAACCACAGGCTTGTGTGTGTGTGTGTGTGTGTGTGTGTGTGTGTGTGTGTGTGTATATGCAATGACTTTTACAAGGGGCCAGAAGAAGACAGGTCAAAGGTTCCACTATGTTATTTAGGACGGATGAATATCCTTTGGAGAAAAGGAAGGCCCAGTACAGGGTAGGCACACCTATTGTAGTGGTGACAGGCTCCACACCCCATTCTCACACCCATCACAGGTAAAGTGAGATCCAGTCAGGATGGTAGGATCTGGTAGTCAGAAAGCAGGGGAGAGTATTTCCAGCTGCCATGCCAAGGGTGACAATGGAAGAGCCAAGCTAAAAAGAGCTGGAGCAGCATCCACCAGTACAGAACGGGATAAAGCTCAATTGCAGACACCACCAGGAGGAAGTCAGAGGGAAGCAGGAGAATGCTCTAATGCCAGGAAGTGACGTTGAGGGAAAGAGGGCAGAGGATGAAGAATGGTGGGGTGCACAGAGCTGGACCACATGGACAGGAGAGACAGCATTAGCAAAGGAATACCAAGAGATCTCTTGGTCCCCAGCTCTCTCAAGCCTGGCTTCCTTCCTAACCTCCATCTCCTTCAGTTTCTGCAGAGGGTTGAGAACACAGTAAAATTTGGAGACTGCCTCCTGGGGAACAGATCTTGTTGCTGACCAGAAGCTCCTACCAACCTGACTAACATCCGGGCCAGATCCACATCTCTGGAAGGGGTAGGGTAATCCACAGGACAGCAAAGGCACTGTAGTCCCCAAGGACTTTGAGAGGTCATGCAGTCCATCCCCTTGTCTCCCAATATGCAGAATTCCCAGACAGAGAGGAATCATATTTTCTTTACCCCTCTCTGGACATGAAGAGATAGATAGATTCTCAGCTCTTCTCCGGACACTCTGCTTCCCATAATCCCTGGCTGTGGTGAAGTTCTCCTTAAGATCTAGACTCCATCCCGCCTGCTGCAGTCTCCTACTTGGCTTCTTCTATCCTGTCCTCTGTGGCTAGAGAAAAGCCTTTACTAGGTGATCACAGCTGTTCTTTAGGCTCTCCTCTCCAGCATTCCTTCCTTCTCAATAGGTTCTTCCTAAAAGGTAATCATAACCCCTCCTGCTGCAGTCCTTGCATCCCCTCCCATGTCGCATCCTACGTCTCTAAAGCAAAAATACCCCCTTTCCCCACCAGTTAACAGGGCTGAGGGAGAAGGGGAGAGGCCCAGGATGCAGAGGATGGATGAAGGAGATGGGAGAATGGAAATGGATGCTCAGAACAGGAGGAGGAGGACCGGGACACCAGCCCCCACCCTCACCCCCCCTCAAGGCGGGGCAGGGATGGGGCCAGAGGGCCTCACCAGTATCCGGGTCTCCCAAGAAGGCGTCCTCGTCCTTACGGCCCCTCAGTGGGGCCGCAGGCGCTGGTTCGTCCTCCGGCAGTCTCGGGAAGCTGGTGATGCTCATGTAGTCCACTGGTGAGTAGGCGCCTAGGGCGCTCTCCTGGCTAGCCTCGTTCTCTGCCGCCATCCTCGCCCTAACCCCCAGCAGCGCAGAGCCTGCCGGAAGTGGCAGTGAAGAGGGGGGTGCGAGGGCGGAGGGCGGGGTCTGAGCTTCTGGACAGCCGGGAGGGGGCGCCCCCACCCTCAGCAGTGTCCTAGTCTGACTCGCCCCCGCCTGCTTAAAGTCTACTGTGCAGCCTGCAGGCAGGTGCAGGAGGATGGGAGCCCAGAGGACAGTGGAAGGTTGCCAGGAAGAGGTCGCTACTCTCGGATCCTCAAACAATCCCTAGCCCTTCCTTCTTCCAGTCTGAATCCAGCTCAAATTCCATAGGCTTCGAGGACCACAGACTGACTTTTGAGCGCAAATTTCTCCTTGACTTCAGATCTTCTGACCACTCACTTCTTGGACCCCAAATCTCTCTGTGGTCGCCAGGATTGTCCTCCTCTGCTCTCAAACTACTCCTCCGACCCCTCTCAGACTACTCTTCACAACCCTAGAGTTCTTTTTGACTTACGCCTCTGGCTTCATTTCACCCCAACCTTTTCAATCCTCAACCCCTATTTCACCCGACTACTTTTTCATGTGCAGTCCCCTCTTGAACCTCTCTTTCGATCTCACATCTCTTTCTGTGGGCCCTCCCACCCCCGCCCATTGGCTCACACTCCTCCTTCTGGAATCGCCCTGATGTATCAGCATGGGAGATTGGCCCCTCCTGAAAGCCCACCCCAACTTTAGGATCTTTAGAAGCAAATCCGCAGATTCCACTCCAGGAAATGTGATTCAGTAGACCAGAACACGGTCTTTGGAACAGTAATATTCTTTGGCATTTTAAAGAGTGCTTGATGTGATTCTGGAGCCAAAGTAAAAGAAGTAACAGTGGTGTGGTAGAACAGGACAGTGGGATGAGAAGGATAAACGGGTAAGAACAGGGGCTTAGGAAGTAACTCCTTGGTAGAGTGCTTGCCTGTGTGAGGGTTTGACACCCAGCATCAGAAGAAAAAAGGAAAAGATGAAGAGGAGGAGGAAGAGGAGGAGGATGAGGAGGAAAGAAACAAAGAAGAGGGAAAAGGTAAGAATGAGAACGTGTTTCTGTACTTGTCAAGCCCATCTCTGGAACAGCTCTCCTAGCTCCAAGTATGAAAGTTACGAGTCCTAGCTTCTACTATTCAGTCCACGAACAGGGAGATGGGGTTGGTGAAGCTGTGGATACACAATATTCCTTTCTTTCCCAATCCCTGGCTCCAGGCTCAGTGTGACTTGAACTTTAGCATTTACCATGGAACACGGAGCTGCAGTGCTACTTGTAGACAGCAGGGGACAGCAGTAGACAGGGAACAGTTGCAGGAGAAAGGTTTAGGAAGGATGGCAGTTCAGAGCTGGGCAGTGGAGCTGGGAATAAGGGATGGTGTCGGATCAATAGGCAAACTTATTTGTGCCTTCTTCCCCATAGAGAGGTTCTTATTGGCGAGGTCTATAGGGATCATTGTTTCTGTGATTCCCTCAATTCCAATCAGAGAGGTTTGTCCCCTAGGTGCTGTCCACTGCTTCAGTGTATGTAGAGGCTCCTCAGTGAGGACTGAGCCTTCTCATCGGGATTCAGATAGCCTTAGTGAAAACTTTATCCCCTAGAGGAAAACCTGTTCTTAGCCCAGTAATGCCATCAGCATCCTATAAGCAGGGCTTTCCCATGGAGTCTGAGACCTCCAGAAAAAGCTCTGTCTCCTTAATATAGTTCATGCAATTTCAGTGAACTGTGTATTTATTCAGAGGGGCTGATGTCTCCTTGACAAAGTATCTGTTCCCTCACTGAGACCCTTGTCTATTCTACAAGGTCTGTATGTGCTTAGTGAGCCTCAAAACCTCCCCTTAGGATCGGGTAGGCTCTGGATCAGATATCTGAGCATGAGTTTTTCAGTTTAGGGTGAGCTAAGCTTATGGTCAGTTGGACAAAGATCAGGGTAGCAGGTGGGTAGATGGGTCACAAGCCCTAAGTAGGCATTAAACTGCAGGAGCTGCCTGCTTCAGACCTCAGATTCACTCTTCTAGCTAAATATTTAAAGATCCTTGTCTTGACAGTTTGAATTGTTAGATGAGGTAGCTCTTCGTGATAGCTGTAGGAAGAAAATGGAGAGTGTCCTACTTGGCTTCCTTTTGGGTGAAGAGGATAGAGGGAAGTCAGAGGGAAGTAAACTCAATTTGTGGTAGATAGGAGTGTATGTGTACTTAGGTAAATTAAAGAATGTAAATTTTTCCTCTTTATACTTGTATTATTTTATATTGCATAGACCTTGTATTTTACAAGATCTGGCTTCTGTTTGTGTTAGTAAAAACAGACAACACAAGAACTCAGGCCTGACCCTAACTTGATCATTATTTGCTCCCCAACTTTGTGAAATTTCCCTTCCTTTCTTGAATTTACCTTTAGTGCAAAGAGAACTTGTGCTTTTGGGGCCACGATCTGAAGGATCCTCTTCGTCTTCACTTAAGAGTCTTGTACTTTAGATCAGGATGGAGATTTATGGAGGCAAAAAGAATGACATGTCCTAAGAGGTGGGAGAGAATCAGAACGAGTTGGCAGGAAGGGTCATATCCAGGAACTGTGCCCTCAAGGTCGCGGAGGAATTTTCTCATGGGGACGGAATAGGGGTGCTGCTCGGTGAGAGACTTGGAGGAGTGTCACCCAGAAGGAACTGTGACAGGATCGCGCAATCAGACCACGGTAAGTGCACAACGGATGACACAATGCCTCTTATTAGCCAACCCTTCACGTCTCAAGCTGCGCAGTGCCGTAACCCAACCCCTATCTGTCACTCCAAGACCCTAACTTGGTCACTCCACAACCCTGCCCCCTCTCCTGTCACATCCAGCCGGTCTACACCCCATCACTCCACGGGCCCGCCTCCTCGCCTGTCACCTCTGGCCCCGCCCCTCCTCTGTCATTCCAAGGCTCCACCCCTCTCCTGTCATTCCCTGACCATTCCTTCAGCTTTCACTACGGCCCCACCCCTTCCGGCAAGTCAGCTCCGCCCTTACCCCCCGACTTTTCCTCAGCGGTTTTTGCTGACCCCGCCCCTTCACACATGGCCCTACCCACTATTGGATGCCTAGAGCACGGCCTCTAGCCTCAGGCTCCGCCCTCACCCGAGGCCCCGCCTCTAGGGTTGACCTGTTTTCCCCGCCCCGGCACCCGCTGCGACCGCAACGGCGGCCAAGGTGCTCAGAACTTGTCGCTATGGGGCTTCCCGAGGAGCGGCGCAAGAGCGGCAGCGGGAGCCGGGCTCGCGAGGAGACCGGCGCCGAGGGCCGGGTGCGGGGTTGGTCCCCGCCGCCGGAGGTCAGACGCTCGGCGCACGTCCCCTCTCTGCAGCGCTACCGCGAGCTGCACCGGCGTTCTGTGGAGGAGCCACGGGGTGAGGCTGGGCCCGGGCGACTCTTGGGGGCGCCAGTGAGCAGAGGAGCGGGAGTCCAGGGGGATTTACCGAGCTCCGTTAGAAAGAGAGATGGAGGGTCCCTGAGGGAGAAGGAAAAGGGATTCGAAAGAGATGGCGTTCGTGAGAAGAAGGAGAGATCTGTGAGCCGAGACTTCCTAGAAGTTGGGGGACTCTCCGGCGACTTGGCAGTTTTGTGAGTTTTCATGAGTAGTTGAGGGTTCTGTGAGAAGAAGCGGGGGTTCGGTGAGGAGAAAGTTCCATGAGAAAGAAAGCCCTTGAGATGAAAGGAAGGGCTCCAAGGAGCAAGGGTGAACCTTGAGGGAAGGAGGGCCCCGAAGAGAGAGAATTATCTTTGCCTCCAATTCAACAATTGCCTCCCTCAGAACTTTAACGAATGCGCTCATCTCATTTTGCTCAGCGTCAGTGCAAGGTCTGTTTCCCATCTAGGAGTCCTGCCTCTGTGTAAAATAACAGCAATCCCAAAATATAATTATACAAGTTGTCAATATGCCGATTTTTTTGGTTGTTTCCGGGGTTTTGTTTCTTTGATTTTTGTTTTAAAAAAATAAATTTGGACCTAAATTCTAGTAACTCAGATTCTGAGAGGTAATTCTTTGCCTTGACACCGTTCTTAAGAATCAGGACAGTTTAGGATGCAAAACCACATCCTGGCCAGGCCTGGTGCATATGCCTTTAATCCTAAGCACTGAGGAGGCAGAGGCAGGTCTTTGTAAGTTCAAGGCCAGCCTGGTCTGCGTAGGTAGTTCCAGAACAGCCAAGGCTCCATAATGAGACCCTGTCAAAACAGAAGACAAATAATGATAAAACCCCACCATCACATCCTGGTTGAGAGGCAGGTAAACACAAGCCACGAATCACGCTCAGAAAAAGACAGTCTTAGACAAATTTAAAAACCTATATTGAATTTATTCATCTCAAAAATAGGAATAATAACACTAGATTCATAGATTAAGAAGTCTGAAGTGAAAAAAAAAAAGAAGTCTGAAGTGAGTGATAAAGGCTCCATTATCGAATATTTGATACCCAGCAGCCATTAAATAAGTAATGATTTGTTTAACAAGAATGTGGATGAGGCAGATACTAAGCAATGCAAAATAGTATTGAGTCAAGTGTGAAGTTGTTCACTGCTACAAGAAGTGTCCAACTTTCAGTCCTCGGGTGTCTTTTCCCTTCTCTTTCTGTGTATTTCCTTCTATCATGACTTCCATCTATTTCCCTGGGGTAAGCTAGTACTACACAGCAATTCCTATTCTACGTAGATAGCCACACACCTTGTTTTTTACTTATATTTTGTTCCCAAGTTTCACAGGACTATAGACCATTTGCATTTCACACACCTTGATGATATTACACTGAATAAGTCTGTGAGTGAGGTTTACCACCAAACCTGCTTTCTTCCCTAATTTTTTCTCTTTCTTTCTTTCTTCCTTCCTTTCTTCCTTTCTTTCTTTCTTTCTTTCTTTCTTTCTTTCTTTCTTTCTTTCTTGACATAATTTTCTTTTTTCTGGTAGTGTCAATGGTATTATTCTAAACTATAAATTTCTTCTATCATCATCTTCTCATATCACTTTTCTACCTTATGAATTACTATTGTTTACTAAGCAGTATTTCAGTTTGATTTGATGTGAGTACAACCCACATTTTACAGAAAAGGAAACTGAAGCCTAGAAAGACTAATATACACACAGTCATAAAGCAAGGCTTTCATGAACTTAGGATTTAAACCAACATCCCCTTGACTAGAGAACCTATACTCTGAATATTATCCTATTCTCTGATTCCACAATTTGTGTTTTACCAAATTCTGTCAAATACTACTTCAAAATATCTCTCAGATTGACCCTTTCTTCCATTCTCACAGACACTAAGTCAAGAAAGCAGGAAGCAGTCTCCTAATTTGTCCCCTCCTCCCTAGTCTTAACACCTTCAGTTGTTCCAGCAGACTTATCTAACACCATTAGGCTGATATTCTGAGAACATGGCTTTCATATGTCATTGTAAAAAATGTTCCATACATGTGTGGATGTGTGAGGGTCTTGGTACATAGTCCTGGCTGGCTTCGTTAAAAAATGGTCATTCAGCATTATGTGTATATATATATATATTATATATATATGTGTGTGTGTGTGTGTGTGTGTGTGTGTGTGTGTATGTATGTATATATAACTAGTTTTTATGACTTTTTAATTGTTGGACTTTGGAGTTTGTTTTAAGGTGTGAGTGTGTGAGTGTGTATGTGTGTGAGAGTGTGGTGTGTGTGTGTTGACTAGAGAACAACTTTGGTGGCTCAGCAAGCCCCAGAGATCTACCTGTCTCTGCTCTCAATGCACTAGAGGGACAAATGAGTGCCCCTATGCCAGATCCTCATGTTTGTGTGGCAGTCACATTAAGGGCTGAGCTATTTCTCCAGCCTTAGTTTTATTATTTGTGAATTTTTTATAGTCAGTGTTTCATGTAGCCCAGACTGGCCTCAAATTTCCTGCTAGCTAAGGCTGGCTTTGAACTCCTGATTCTCTGGCTCTACCTTCCAAGGTGTGTGTGTGTGTGTGTGTGTGTGTGTGTGTGTGTGTGTGTGTGTGTATTTCTAAGTTAGCACCTAAAGCTTCTAAAAAGTTTTATAGCTTCTCTTTGCTAGACATTTCTTACAGTGTTGTTGATGTATAAAAGTGTCTGATTCCATAGATAGATCTTATGTAGCCAAGCATAGAGTTAATTTTTTTTAAAAAAATCTTGTTTTATAGGTATACATACAGTAGCACCTTAGGTTTATTTAATTTTTTATTTCCTTAATAGATTGAAAGGTTGCATACCATGTGATTTAGCTTTCACATATATTGTCTTGTCCCACTATGCCAAATTATGAATTAATTCCTGCTGATATTGTCATTATTTTCAGTGTTTTCACCTTAAATAGTTTCTCTATCATAAAATAGTTTCAAACCTCACTTGGTTTCATCTCATACCATTTTCATTTGGTTCCAGAGTAAAATATATACCTATCTTTTGAAAATTAGCAAGAATGTCTTCTCAAGGAAATTAAAATCTTGACTTAGTAACCTGAGAAATCATACTGTGCTAGGCACTGCATGGGTATGATTTAAATAGGTGGTAAAATCTGAATAGAAATTTTTGAGTGTGTGTGTGTGTACTAGATACAAGATCTTATATAGTACATGCTGGCTTTGAACTCCCTGTGTAAAGACTGGTCTTGAACTCCTGATACTTGTGCTTCTACCTCCCAAGTGCCTGGATCATAAAAGGCATGTGCCATCACTCTTGGCTCTAGAGAGTCAGCTTTGAGTATACAAGGAACAATTTGGATCAACATTTGGGAATAGCCTGTAGGTGGGAGAGTAATAGGTTAGATGGATAATGAGTCCTAGGACAGGGTGATTGTAACTTCGTCCTGTGCATATACTAGTAATCCATCTGATGATAAATAGGTTTTATACTTAGTGATATGTGGACATCTCTTTTTGTTGCAGAATTTTGGGGAAACATTGCCAAGGAATTTTACTGGAAAACCCCATGCCCTGGCCCATTCCTCCAGTACAACTTTGATGTGACTAAAGGGAAAATATTCACTGAGTGGATGAAAGGAGCCACTACAAATATCTGCTACAATGTGCTGGATCGAAATGTCCATGAGAAAAAACTTGGCGACAAAGTTGCTTTTTACTGGTAAAAAATATTTATAGTCAATGGCAGAGAACAATCTCGAATTTATATAGTGTTTTATAATTCACATTATGCCTTATCACTAAATTTTTAAAAAATATTATTAAAATTGACTAATTGCATGTGGGTAGCATGTGAGTGTGAAGGTCAGAGGGCACCTTTCAGAAGTTGGTTCTGTCATTCACATGGTGGGTTGTAGGGATTGAACTCAGATCATCAGGCTTATGGACAAATGCCTTTTACCTGCTGATATCTTGCTATCCTATATCTGCAACTCCAGATATCTTGAGACAGAGTCTTACTGTAAAATCCTGCCTGGTCTGGTATTTGCTATGTAATGAAAACTTGTTTTGAACTTGCAACAACCGTCCTGCTTCAGCTTCCTAACTGATGGGATTACAGTTGTATGCCATCCACACTGGACTGTCACGAAGTGCTTCAGATTCCATAAACTTACCTGATACTTACAGTAGCCACAAAGAGTAAGCAATGGGTCATTAACTTGATATTTCAGTAAGGGAAAATAAATGACGGAAGTTACATTGTTTTCTTCAAATCACATAGCTACTGGGTAACAGGGTCAGCATAAAATCAAGTGGCCCTACTATTCTTGGTTTATGGTTGCAGATGAGGAGAATGGGTATATAGGAAAGTACAGGACTTGGTTGCTTTTTTTTTTCTTGTGTTGGGACAAAAATTGAGAGTTATGTTTTTACCAACTCTGTCATTGTTATCATTACCTTTTATTGAGTTAAGTCTTAGATACTGTGTTTAGGAGCTTAAGAAATAACATATTTGATGCCCACAGTAACTACAATAGCCACTATGCCTGGCAAGATTTCATTTTAAAATATATATGCTTTATTAGTTCTTTGAAATTTCTTAAAACATATTTGGTCATATTCAGTTCCAACTCTTCCCCCTAATTCCTCCCAGATCTATCCCCATATGCCTACCCTCTCAAACTTGTCTTTGTGGGACCCCAGTGTATGTTAACTGTCTCTAATAAGTAGTGTTCAGTGAAACCTAATTTGCAGAGCACTTCATTAGGAATCTGCAAATTTATTTCCAGTGAAATTAATTCTGTGGCAAGACACCCTTACCTGGCTTTTACACAGTCACTTGTTCAACAATACTTTTTAAAGATAGTGGGTACCAGGGCTGGAGAGATGGCTCATTGGTTAAGAGAGCATACTGTTCTTACAAAGGACCCACGGTCAGTTCCTAGAACTCACATAGAGCAGCTTAAACTGCCTGTAACTCCAGTTCTAGGGAATCTCATGCCCTCTTGTAGATGCCACGGGTACCTGCACTTATATACTTGCACGCGCATGTGTGTGCACACACGTGCACACCAACACACACACTTAATAATAAAAATTGTAAAAAGATAATAGATACTTAGTCTTGTATTAGGTGTTATAAATACAGGGATAGAGAAATGGGAGAAAGTTCCAATGGGCAATTGATTTTCAATTCTATTATGTTTAAAGTAAAGTAAACCACAAATGGATTATACTTGTTATAATAGTAAATAAAGTACAAATATGCTAGATATATAGTTGCTTCCCTTCGTTGGGCCCGTGTTTGTGAATACACTTCACCACTTCCTCTTCCTTATCTTCCTCCTCTTTCTCTACTGCTGCTGCTTTTTATGGTATTGGAGATTAAACTTTTGCACGTGCTAAGGAAGAGCTCTGCCACTGAGCTACACTCCCAGCTCCCTTTGATTGTCTTTAAAGAAGAGCTTGGCCTCTTGTTATCATGGATGAGAATTTAAATCTCAAGTACTCCTCTTTTAAAATTAACTTCAAACCACAGCCTTTATCAGAGCAGTGTAGTAAGTGTATTAAGATGGCATTTCTTCTTTCTTTTTTCTTTCTTTTTTTTTTTTTTGAGATAGGGTCTCACATATCTCAGGCTAGCCTCAATAACTGTGTAGCTGAGGATGGTAAAGAGATTCTGATCCCTTTCTCTTTACTTTCCTCTACTGCTCTGCTGTGTACTAGGATTAGAGACCTGTACCACCATGCCCAGTTTATGCTGGGCACTGGTCCATGGTGGACAAGCATTCTACCAGTGAAGCTACATCCCAGCCTTTGCATTTCCTTTTATGTACAGATTTTTAGTTTTCTCTGAAGTCAGCAATTACCTACCATCTTTTTCTTGTACCATTTGCCTTTATCATATACTCAGAGCTTCCCGAACTTTTTAACTAAGACCTTCTTTCTCCCCATCCCCACCAAGTCTCTGTTAGGGTCCACCTTTTTTTCTGCTTTTTTTTTAATTGATACTTTAAAAAAATAAAAAGTTTAATGATTTTTTTTTCCTGGTGGCTCCAGGATTTGAACCCAGGGCCTTGTGCTGTAAAGGCAAGCACTCTTCCACTAACCCATATCTCCAGCTCTAGGATCTTTGCTATTTTGGCCAGGACATTGTGAAACTCATTATATAACTCGGTTTGGTTTCAAACTCATGGCAGTTAAACCCACAACTTTGTACATGCTAAGCAACTGCTCTACCTGCCTCAGCTTCTCAGATATTGAGTTAACATGCATGAGTCATCATATCTGGCAAGTTTTCTTTTCTTATCGATTTCTTTTTGAATAGTGTCATTTAGATTAATGTAATATTATTGCCATATCACATTTGTAGTTCCTTTCTTGTATTGGGACATATTTATGCACTTAAGTAATCCACAAGGAAAATAACACTCTTTAGAATGTATTCTAGTTAGCTAAAACAGAACCACCACAAGGAAGAATTTGGCCTTTTACTTTGACTTGGCACATAATAAATGTTTATGGAATTATATTATTTTTAGAACTCTATGTGCCTGTTAGAATCTACATAGGTCAACTTTCTTTATAGATTAGCACATCTAAGATTAGCTAGAGAGGGAAAATGATTTCTGAAAGGGTTGTATACCTATTTGAAGATAAAATGAAGACTAATCTCAGATAGTTTTACCAGTCAACTATACTTTTCTTTACTATGATACTGACTTGTTCAAATTGACAACATTAGACTGTGAGAGATAAAAGAGAAATTAGCCATGCTAGTCAAATAAATTTATTTTCAAATTAAAATTTAAAAACCAGATTTGTTAAATCAGGATTAAATGTCCCAGGCACAGGTATTATAGGGTTTACCTTCCATTTAGGGAGACTAAATAGATAGTTAAAATTCCTTGCTACCAAAAAGTAAACAAAAAACAACCAAACAACAGCAACTCAGGAGGTATCAGCAGAAAGAGAAGGATTTCAAGGCCAGACTTGGCTACAGAGATAGTTTGAAACCAACCTGGTTGCATGAGACCCTATTTCCAAAAACCCAAAGCAAAAAATAAAATATACATAAAATAGCTTTTATATTATGGAATTGTCAATTGAATAAAATTAAATAGGATAACAAACTCATGTTTCCAGTATCCTGAGATGGTGAAAGAGCTTAGTAGATGTTAATCACTATTGCTGTATTTTTGGAGAGTAAAAACACCAAGTCTCACCAAATGGTCATCTCTGAAACCTTATACATACAAGCAACACTAAACAGACTCAGTAGGTTGTATTTATGTATTTATTCACATATATAAAATAATAAGCCGGGCAGTGGTGGCGCACGCCTTTAATCCCAGCACTTGGGAGGCAGAGGCAGGTGGATTTCTGAATTTGAGGCCAGCCTGGTCTACAGAGTGAGTTCCAGGACAGCCAGGGCTACACAGAGAAACCCTGTCTCGAAAAACCAAATAAATAAATAAATAAATAAATAAAATAATAAGAATTTTAAAAAAGAGACCATGAATTTGAGTGCTGGTATAGAGGGGGATATCGGAGGGGCTGGAGGAAACAATGAGATATAATTATACTTTAATTTTTAAAAGTTTCAAAAAAGAAATTAGATGAGAAAACAAAAGCCAACAAGTCTTTTTAGAATAAAAGATTTATGCAAGGAACAATTTATTTACTTAACAAATACTTGTTGAGAATTTACTATAAGCTAGGCACTGTTCTGAACAAGACAGACAAAATTCTTTTCTTTATGGAGTGTAAAGAGACAAATAGCAAACAAACAAAATATGACAAATAGGAGTTGAGGATATGGCTCAGTTAGTAAGTGTTTTTCTTACAAGGACTCGAATCCAGTCCTCAGAACACACACAAACAGACGTGCAGACACATAAACAAATGTAACAGATAGTAATAAATGATATATACAAATACAAGTCATTAGGAAAGAGAATGACAGTACAGATAGAATTGATAAAGGAAGATTCTTTGATAGGATGAGATCATTTGGGCAGAGATTTGAAAGAAATGATGCAGAATGCCATGTGACAATTGGGCTAGAGAAGAGAAATGTTCTGATAGATGGAAGAGCAAGTGTGTACTGAAGCTTGATGTGTTTAAAGACTGGTAAGTTAGTATAGCACAAGCCATGAAAGGAGAGGGTCAGGGGAGGTATTGAGGTCAGCAAGCTGTTAGATCATTTAAAACTATGAAAGGCAATAATTGTGGCTTTTTATGCGTGGAGAAATGGAATTCACTAGACAGTCTTAAACAATGACATGGCGATGACTTGTATTATACTTAGGATCCGTCTTTCAAGTTGAAAATAAAAAGTAGAACCTGTGAGTCCAATTACAAGGCATAGTAGAAATCTAGGTGAGACATGATGATGTTGGTAGTAGTTGCAGTTGTGAAAGTTGTTAAAAGTGCTCAAATTATGGATCTATTATGAGTAAAGAGTCCATGAAATTTGCTGTCTTGGAAGGTTTTGAGCCTGCTGACCTCAACAGCAGATGGTGGGAGACCGCTACTTCTGAGATGTTAAAATTCTCTTATAAAGACGAATGTTGTGGCCACAGCTAGATTTAAAAAGGTTAATCTGGAACTGGGCCAGGTGGCATACACCTGCTGTACTCACAATTGAGAGGTGGAAGTGGGTGCATCAAGAGTTCAAAGCCAGCCTCAGCTACACAGCAAGTTTAAAGCATGCTAGCTATTTGAGACCCTGTCTCAAATGCAAAAAACAAAAACAGAAAATGTGTGTGGTAATAGGAGTGTGAATCAGAGAACTGAGAGTTTGTTATTCAGGGTAGCCATGCCTAAACTGGGTGCTGTAGATAGGTAAGACAGTACCAAAGTTGTTGGGTTTTGGTGACTGCGACCTTTCCTAGTGTAAACTAGAGATAGAATTCTAGTACATATGACAAAAATATCAGTCATCAACCATTATTCCCACTTTTCTTTTTATAAACCTTATTTAGCCAAGGCTGATCTTTAACTTGCCATGTAGCCAAGAATGCTCTTGAGCCATTATATAGGCTACATAAACAAACCACTTACTACCTCTCAGTGTTCTTTCAACATACCAGTTCTCACTCGTTTAGCTACCTATAAAATATTTCACTTGTTATCTCTCCCTGAATAACTATCCTAATATTTTGTGACTGATTATTTTATTAATCATGTAAATCATCACTAACATTTCTACCTACAACACTAAGACAAAGATAGTGACAGAGAAGTTATAGGCAAAGTCTTATTTTAGAGGGCAAATTTAACCCTTGCTCTAATGAGCATGTGCCTGTGAAAGATTATATATTTAACAGAATTCTTGTTTCTTACCTCTCTGTTCCTTTCTTCTATTCTATTCATACTTACCAATAGTAGTTTCCTTCCTCTAAGTAACTAAAATGATATCTTTCTGTTCCATTCCCATCAACACCTTGTTCTCTCTTGCCATGTGGGTTCTGGAGATCAAGCACAAGTTGTTAGGCTTGGTGGTGAGTGTTCTTATCTGAAGAGCCATCTCACTGGCACAAGATGGCCCTTTAAAAAGAGCTAATGTTTAATCTAGCCATCCTAGTTTTTATTTGGGCTTCTTTTACTTTTTTTTTGTTTGTTTTTTGTTTTTTTTTTTTTTTGAGACAGGGTTTCTCTGTGTAGCACTGGCTGTCCTGGAACTCACTCTGTAGACCAGGCTGGCCTCGAACACAGAAATCTGCCTGCCTCTGCCTCCCAAGTGCTGGGATTAAAGGCATGCACCACCACCACCCGGCCTTCTTTTATTTCTATGTGAATTATGTACATACTTATTAAAACTTCAAAATTCCATATCTAGGGTCCTTGAGCTCTAATTTCTTTGAGCATTTTACTTTAGGATCACTTTTAGGGTTCATGGATTCTTTCTGCTTCTCAAATTTTAACACCGTCCCTAAACATTAATGAGTTCAAATTGGATTCATTCCTTAAATTATCACACATAAGAAACATAGAGCTCGCCGGGCAGTGGTGGCGCGCGCCTTTAATCCTAGCACTTGGGAGGCAGAGGCAGGCGGATTTCTGAGTTCGAGGCCAGCCTGGTCTACAGAGTGAGTTCCAGGACAGCCAGGGCTACACAGAGAAACCCTGTCTCGAAAAAACCAAAAAAAAAAAAAAAAGAAAAAAAAAGAAAAAAGAAGAAGAAGAAGAAACATAGAGCTCATATGGATATGTAATATGGAAGGTAAAAAGAAATTGCTAGCTCTTTCATCGTTTTTGTTAACTGTTTTGTAGTTCATAACATTTTGGAGCTTGTGGCTCAGACAGTATAAATGACTTGGCCAGGGTCTTAAGGTAATTAAAACTTTTTTACATTCTATCTTCCAGACACCATGCTTCTATTCATAGAGCCTTTGCCTTTCTGACACTCGGTCATTTGTCTATTCAGTGGTTTATTAAGGGAGTAATAGCGAAGAGCTGCTTTTGGAAACAGCAACTACTATTTATAAAGCTAAAGATATTAAAGTGAAATCCTAACAGAGTAGAATCTTTTCCTTAACTGAGATACACTTACTCATTACATAATTTTCCACTGAATATGTGCAACATACAGTTTACATATTAACTTGAGAACAAGCTTAGAGCAATTTATAGGAGCTCAGCAGAGAGGCACTTTTGTAATTCAGGAAAGAGTCGACAATAGTGATAATGATAGAAGTCAAGGAAAATGGGCAGATTTTGTGTATTATGAAAGCAAAGTCAATAAATTTAACAAATGGGCCTTATATGTAAGTATAAGAATAAAGTAAAAACATATCTCCAAGGAGGGCCAGCAATATTGCTCATCAGGTAGTGGTGCTTGCCACTAAGTCTGATTATCTGAGTTTGACCCCCAGAACCCACATGAAAGAATTGACACCCTCAATTTGTCCTCTGACTTCCACACATATGTTGTGTCATGCATATGTGTGCATGTGGACACATACTGTAAATAAGTAAATGTTAAAAAAATACATTAAAAAAAGAATATTGCCAAGGAGCCAAGCATGTTGTAAATGTGTATAATCCCAGCACTCAGGAGGCTGAAACAGGAGTATCAGGCTGGGCTACACAGAGCAACTGTGTTTCAATAAAAATCAAAGGGCTAGAAAGATGACTCAGTGGTTAAGAGCACTGACTGCTCTACCAGAGGTCCTGAGTTCAATTCCCAGCAATCATATGGTGGCTCAACCATCTGTAATGGGATCTGATGCCCTCTTCTGGTGTGTCTGAAGAGAGAGACAGTGTACTCATATCCATAAAATAAATAAATAAATCTTAAAAATAAGACACATCTCTTAAGTTTTTCCCCATTTGTCTTATCAATTGGAAAAAAATGAAATGGGGTTTCCATTATTCTAGATGGATAAGAAAGATACTTGGACCCGGGCAGTGGTGGCATACGCCTTTAATCCCAGCACTTGGGAGGCAGAGGCAGGCAGATTTCTGAGTTCAAGGCCAGCCTGTCTCGAAAAACCTAAAAAAAAAAAAAAAGATAGATAGATACTTGGAGAAGTTCTGAGAAAAAGACCAGAACTTTTTGTTTCATACTCAAGCATATAAAGTTGTAGTTGTGACAAATGTTAGAAAGTCAATGAAGGGTTCAAGTATGGGTACAACAGATCAGATTTGTATTTTGAAAAAAATAAACATCATTATTGTTATTATTTATTTATTTATTTATTTATTTTGGTTTTTCGAGACAGGGTTTCTCTGTGTAGCCCTGGCTGTCCTGGAACTTACTCTGTAGACCAGGCTGGCCTCAAACTCAGAAATCTGCCTGCCTCTGCCTCCCAAGTGCTGGGATTAAAGGCGTGTGCCACCACCGCCTGGCACATTATTTTGATTATGAGTATATTTACAAAGATAAGAAGGCCAGCCTGAGGATTTGTAGGTAGAGGCCTTAATTGCTTTGGGATTTTAAATAAATAATGACATCCTTCTTGAGGTTTAGTTTTCTCATTGTTCAAATGGGGATAGCAAATCTTGTCTGTCCATCTCAAAAGATTACAAGGGAGCCAGGTCTGGTGGAATAGGTCTGCAATCTCAACTATTCAAGAGAATTAGTCAGTAGAATTGAGAGTTCAAGGCCTGCTTGTGTTGTAGAATAAAGTTTAAGTCCAGCCTGGTTAAAATAAGTAAGAAGGTCAGGGCTATAGCTCAGTGGCAGTGTGCTTTTTTTATGTGGGCCCTAGGTTCAGTCTCTAATATGATCAACAAAACCAGACAAAACCAGAAGAACTGCCACAAGGATTAGCTGAAGTTTAATATGAATAAACATCCTATGACAATTAGAAAATTATCACAATGACAGAAAAGTTGCAAATACAATGAAAATAACCTTTCCCTGAACAACTTGAGGGTAATATAAATAAGAACTATCTCCTGTATAACTCTAATTTGACTTTCAAAACAAGGAAATCAATATCCATATTTCACTTGCCATCTAATCTTTTGACTCCATTGCTGCTTCATTGAAATTGTTCCAGTAATGTCCTTTGTATCAAGAGGGCTCAGCAATAGAATTACATATAATATAATATAATATAATATAATATAATATAATATAATATATGCTGCTTTGTCTTTTCAGTCTCCTTCAGTCTAGACTCGTCCTTCAGTTCAGTCCTGACTGTGGTCTTAACAGACAATACAATGTAACCTAGACACTTGTTGGTTTTTTTTTTTTTTTAAAGATTTATTTATTTATTTTATTATGAGTACACTGTAGCTGTCTTCGGACACACCAGAAGAGGGCATCCAATCTCACTATGGATGGTTGTGAGCCACCATGTGGTTGCTGGGATTTGAACTCAGGACCTCTGGAAGAGCAGTCAGTGCTCTTAACCGCTGAGCCATCTCTCCAGCCCCTGTTGGGTTTTTTTTGTTTTGTTTTGTTTTGGTTTTGGTTTTTCGAGACAGGGTTTCTCTGTGTAGCCCTGGCTGTCCTGGAACTCACTCTGTAGACCAGGCTAGCCTCGAACTCAGAAATCCGCCTGCCTCTGCCTCCCAAGTGCTGGGATTAAAGGTGTGCGCCACCACCACCACCCGGCGTAACCTAGACACTTAACTAAATTGGTTGCTATTTATTTTATACCAGTAGTCGAGATATATTTATGGAAATCTATTCAGTCATACAGGCCTCTTATTACTAATTTTAGCATCAGCTGTTCTTGATGACTAAATAATTGAAGTAGTCCCCTGAACAACCTAACAACTAACTGTATATTAAGTTAGACAGTCTTAAATATGACATCTAGATTTAGTGGATGTCAATCCATAAATATTCTACTAGACTCTAGCAGCAGGTTGTAAAATTTGTTTGATATTTATCAGTATTTATAGATAGGTTTTAGATAGTACAGTATGTAGATGATGAAAGAAATCTGGTCTTTGTTTTCATGGAGCTCACGAGATTGTCAGCTGTAATCTTGTTTAGAAAAGAATTGTTAGGATCAATGTGAAATAATGAAACAAAGAAATGGAAATGCAAAACAGGAAATTATTTCAAGGGAGAGTGTGGGAATGTGCAGGGCATATCTCCAGGAGCAAA
Source organism: Grammomys surdaster (assembly GCF_004785775.1). Taxonomy (NCBI): domain Eukaryota; kingdom Metazoa; phylum Chordata; class Mammalia; order Rodentia; family Muridae; genus Grammomys; species Grammomys surdaster. The sequence continues at coordinate 1,352,160 of NW_021604695.1, read as the reverse complement.
TGGCCATACATATGCTCCCATGACTCTTGACAATGCCAAGGAATATTTGTGTGTGTGTGTGTGTGTGTGTGTGTGTGTGTGTGTGTGTGTGTGTGT
>NW_021604695.1:1347497-1352054 GCF_004785775.1 Grammomys surdaster | reverse complement strand
TGTGTGTGTGTGTGTGTGTGTGTGTGTGTGTGTGTGTGTGTGTGTGTAAGCCAAAGGACAGTTTGTGGGAAGCAGTTCTTTTTTTTTTTTTCTACTATGCAGGTTCCAAGAATTGAACTCAGGTTGCCAGGCCTGGCAGCAAGCAACCTTATCCACTGAGTTATCTCACCATTCATCAAGGGTGTTAAAGTTGAAATTTGAGGTCTTTCTTGCTTGATTGAGGTTGTGAGTCTTTCAGGGAGTTGTCAGCATTTGAAAAGATCATGTCGATACTTTGGTTGTTGCAGTGAAGCAAATAGTCTGGAATTCAAAACCTGGACCCCAGGTACAGGTTTACATTTTAGCCCCCTATGTGACCTTGGCAAACTCTTCCTCTGAACTTCTTGTAATTTTAAAATGAAAATAGTAACATTTGTTCTACTTATTGCTAGGATAGTTGTAAGGATCAGGTTAAAGGTGACCTTTAAAACAGTTATATAGTGTAGTCACGTGGGGAACCAGCTGCACCTGGATTGATTTACACAACATGTGAGGCAGGTATGGCATTACTTTTCTTTGATCTTTGTATCAGCTAAGTTTTCCCTCTACCCCATGTAAGCAAGTATTCAATTACCATATAAGTTTCATACTCTAAGTATTCCAGGACTGAGCCCACTGATGCACTGTAGCGATGCAGGAGCATTTGTTGACCTGACTCCAAATTCTGCTGGTTTACATCCTCTTCCTTTCTCTATCTATATATTTCCTTTGAAACCAATTTGGAGAACTGGTCCCCTACCACTGAGAAGGAGAAAAGAATCAACAAGTCTAAGATACCACAGAGATTATCTGGTCTAGCACCAGCTTCTCCCCTCTTCCAGCCCTATTTACCTGTATTATATTTTACAGAGAAAAAAAAACATAGGCCAAGTTTGTGCAAATTCATCTATTGGATTAGAAATAAACAGTAAGTGTAGGTCTAGTAACTCCATATTCAAAACTAGGGGATCCTGCATTTTTGTATGTAGAAGTAAACACTTGAAAGTTGTGCTAGAAATCCAGGACCCCATCCCAGGCTACTTATTTATTTTTATTTTATGTGTATGGGTGTTTTGCCTGTATGTATGTATGTATGTGCACCACACGTGAGCAGTAACTGTGGAAGGAAGAAGAGGGGTCAGATACCTTGGAACTAGGCTTACAGATAGTTGTGAGCTACCATGTTGGTGATGGGAATAGAACCTGGGTCCTCAGGAAGAGCAGAAAGTGCTCTTAACTGCTAAAACATCTCTCCAGCTCTGCCAGCCTATAATCAGAATCTACAGAAAATAAAACCTATGAATCTATATTTATAAGATTCTCAAATAGTTGTTACATGGGGGTAGAGTACTGAAAAATGATTCTTTCAGCACTAGGGCTATAGATCAGTTGAGAGCACATCACCTAGGATATGTGAGGCATAGGGTTCAACTCCTCCATAATGATGTTTAGTTTAGGAGAGAAACTGATGGTTTTTAAAGCATAGAAGAAGGGTGGCTGTGAAAGAGGATGGAAAAGAGAATTCTCCCCAGATTTTGTAATAGGTCAGTGTTAGGAAAGATTACATACAGAAACTGAGGAGCTAGAATTTTAATCTCTTAAAATTGAGTTGAACGTTGGTGATGTACCAGTCCTAGCATTCAGGAGGCAGAAGCAGACAAATCTCTGTGAGTTTGGATTCTTTTTTTTTTTTTAAGATTTATTTATTTATTTTATGTATATGAATACAATGTTACTGTCTTCTGACACACCAGAAGAGGGCATCAGATTCCAGTACAGATGGTTGTGAGCCACCATGTGGTTTCTGAGAATTGAACTCAGGACCTCTGGAAGAGCAGTCAGTGCTTTTAACCACTGAACCGAACCATCTCTCCAGCCCAAGTTTGGATTCTTTTAACCACACAGTTCTCAGGGCTTTTACACATTGATTTTCTTCCTTGACCATTCCCTGCTGGCTTTGGAAATATCTCCCTTTGGAAAAGGCCATGTTATTTAGGAGGAAAATGTCTTGAATAGGTAGGCATTTAGAATATCCAGCTGCTGTGTCCAATGTGATGACTACTAACCACAAGTTAATTTATATTTAAAGTAAGACTAAATAAATGAAATTTTCTATTTTTCACTCACATTTTAAGTGTTTACTTGCCATAAACTAATGACAAGTGGCTACTGGCTACTATGGTTGGATAGCACCACTTTAGAATGATGTAATGTGCTAGGAAACCCCAAGGCATCACTTCCTAGTCCTGTGCCTTAGGGTTCTCATATGGTGGATATCAAAAGCTCCATTCTTTAACTTTCTGGGTGAAGGAAATAGAATTCAATTTTGAAGATAGGCCTCCCTCTACCTTTCAGTCTTTCTGCTACAGTTAGAGCAGAAATATACCCAAGGGAACATTAGGCTGGTAATTTGTCAAATTATGTTGTTTCCATCTCCTACTCCCTTGGTGGAAAGGGAAAATGACCTGAGGGTATGCTTACATCAGAGTTCCTTACATTTGTGCATTGCTTTATGGGTCGTAGAATTCTTTCATGTTATCTCCTCATTTTATAGTTTTGAAGTATTATTATTTTTTGTAGTATTTTTGTTGTTGTTTTGGTTTGGTTTTCAAGACAGAGTTTCTCTGTATAGTAGCTTTTGCTGTCCTGGAACTCACTATGTAGACCAGCTTGGCCTCTAACTCACGGAGATCTGTCTGCCTCTTGACTCCAGAGTGCTGGAATTAAAGGCATGCACCACCATGACTGGCTTGAAGTATTCTTCTTCTGCCAGTCATGTAATGGTATGCATGCAATCTTATAAACCCCAAGGTTGAGGGGATCTTGGGTTACATAGTGAGACCTGGTTTCAAAAGACCAAGGCTTAGAGTTGTAACTCAGTTCTAGAACATTTGCCTAACATGTACAAGGCTCTGGGTTTGATCACCAGTATTACTAAAACAAAAAAAGAAGTTGAAATTCCTTACAATTAATCTTCAAGAATATAAACTATATGAGGAATTTATAAAATGAAAAGTCCAACAGCAGTGTGATGGCACACACCTGTAATCCATCCTAACATTCATTGGAGGATTACCAGGAGTTTGAAGCCACATTAGCTGCATAGACAAGACTCTCAAAACCAAAACCAAAAAATACCAAGGCCACATTTTCTGGAGAATGATCTAGCACAAGTAGTAGCTAGAGCTGTCCTGGGCAAACTGAACAATCCTATTCCTAATCCTATAGTGTATGTTTGGGGGTGTTTCTTTTTCCCCCTTTTTTTTTTTTTTTTTTTTTGGAGACAGGGTTTCTCTGTGTAGTCCTGGCTGTCCTGGAACTCACTCTGTAGACCAGGCTGGCCTTGAACTCAGAAATCTACCTGCCTCTGCCTCCCAAGTGCTGGGATTAAAGGTGTGCACCACTGCCGCCCGGCGGGGGTGTTTCTTAGAATCGACATCACTAGCATTATTTGAGTATACTTTCAGAAATACTGGTTTTGTTTGGTTTTCATGAAAGAACCTGCTTTTTAGTATCTCTGCAAATCTCAATTCTCCTTCTACATTACCTCCAGAGTTAGAGATCTCCTGAAGGAGCATATTTTGTATTTAGATACCTCTGACAGTCAGAACGGTTTTCTCTACAGTTCCATAGTGCTGGCCTGCTTCGTTCCCATAAAGATCTTTCACATTTATTAATTCATTCAGAAAACAATGTTAAGTACCTACTATAAACAAGCTTCTGAGTAAGACGTTGGCAGTAAGATTTAGCAGTGAATGAGATCACTTTGGCCTCTACGTTCAGGAGCCAGTTTCTACTGTGCTGGGGAAATAGCCAATTTTCTTTCAGCTATTTGTTATTAGTTTGGGTGTGTGTGTTTCTATGATGTGTACATGGCTATATGTGTGCAGGTGCATATGGAGGCAAGAAATAACACTATGTCTTTTCCTGTTGCTATTTTAGTTTTTGAGACAAGGTCACTGAACCTGGAACTCACCAATTCAGACAATTCAGTGAGATTAGCTGGCTAACAAGCTCCAGAAATCTTCATTCTCACCAACACTGGTCTTTCAGGAACATGCTGCTGCACCCAAATATTTCAGTGGAGACTGGGGCTCCAAACTGGGGAAGATAGTAAATGAGCATGGGTTGTTCTGTCTGTAAAAAGGCTGGTGCAATTGGAGCCTTAGAAAGGAGACTGAGAGAATGGCACAAGATGAAATAAAGGAAGAGACAAGCTATAGGAGTTTGCTTTTTCTTCCTTATGTAGCAGAATCAATTGATGATTTTTAGGCAGAAGGCTGTGTGTTCTGATAGATGTTTTTAATTGAGCATTGTGAATGATGTGTAAATACAAAGGGGCAAGAGTGAAGTGGAAGATCAGTTTGGAGGCCATTGTGTCATCCAGGTAACACTATAGCTAGGTGAATGAGAGAGAGAGGGAGAGAGGGAGAGAGGGAGAGAGGGAGAGAGGGAGAGAGGGAGAGAGGGAGAGAGGGAGAGAGGGAGAGAGGGAGAGAGGGAGAGAGGGAGAATATGAATGTGTGTTTGTGAGTATGA
>NW_021604695.1:1330305-1347097 GCF_004785775.1 Grammomys surdaster | reverse complement strand
AATAGCTCCTTCCCCCCCCCCAGATAAACATCTGATTAGTGCTCCTCTCATAACAGGTGTGACTTATCAAGTATTTGTTCTTTGCACAGCCTGGCTCACTAGGGTAGAACGTCCCCCAAATGGTTCTTTGAGTAAACCAAACTTCCAATTTATCTTTTATTGGAAAGCAAAGTGTTGGAGATCTTAGTGCATGCTGGACAAGTACCCAGGCCTACCACCTAGTCCTTTGTTCCTATTTTATGCTTTACTTGTAGTTGTGAGAAATTAAAATCATCAATCTGATGCTTATTTTTCTAGTAGAAGGAGAGGATCTCTAGTCTTCTCTGTTAATAACTTATCAGCCTTCTAAAGATCTGACCATGACCTTGAGTACCCTATTATGCTGGCCTTACTTGGAAGAGGCAGAGAAAGAACATGACTCTTGCCCTCTGGGTGTAATAGGAAAAGTTAGACCCATACAAGTGCAGTAGAAGGTTGTGTGTGTGTGTGTGTGTGTGTGTGTGTGTGTGTGTGTGTGTGTGTGTGTCATGGTGTCACAAGGAAAATGAGGTAAAGGAAACTGGAAGAGTGAAAGAATTTTCAGTTTTGGCGGTAAGTGGAGGAAAAGGGGAACTAGAAATGATTTCTTAGAAGATGTTCCTTGTGAAGGGTAGGAGTGTTTGTCTATGAGATAGTCAGTGATAGCCTCACTGAAAAGGCAGTGATTCCGGCAATCTTAGCACTTGGGACACTGAGGCAGGACTGCTGTGAGCTTGAGGCCAGCCTAGGCTACATAATGAGTTCTACTTCAGCTTGGGCTACAAAGTGAGTTCAGTAAAAATAAACAAAAGAAGCCAACATTTCATCAGTGACTCAAAGATAAAGAGCATGCCATATGGTCATCTGGGGGAACAATGCTGTAAGAAGAAGACAAGGATTCAGGGATTTATTGTTTTTGTCAAGCACTAAGGCAGCCAAGTGTATGAAACAGAGTGAACAGGAAAGAAAGAGAGAACAAAAGTATGTGAGGGACTAGATAGAGAGGGACTAGATCAGGTAAGAATAGAATAGATAGAATTGGAAGGACTTGAACTTTGACTCAAAGCTGTATGAGAACCAATCTGAGTGTTTTGAGCAAAGGAATAACACCCCTGTCTTATGTAGCAGTGCTCTGGAAAAGGACAATAAAAATAATTATGAAAACATTATGTAGCTGGGCGGTGGTGGCACACGCCTTTAATCCTAGCACTTGGGAGGCAGAGGCAGGTGGATTTCTGAGTTCTAGAGTTCGAGGCTAGCCTGGTCTACAGAGTGAGTTCCAGGGCAGCCAGGACTACACAGAGAATCCCTGTCTCAAAAAAAAACCACATTATGTATGTATATACATATATCTAAATTTTAAATATTTATGGGTGTGTGTGTTCAGCTGTGCATGTACCTGGGGAGAGGAAAGAAGTGTTGGCTCTCTGAAGCTGGAGTTCTGGACTGTTGTGAGCCACCTGATGTGGGTGCTGGGAATAGAACTCTGGTCCTTCGAAAGAACAATATGTGTACTTAACCACTGAGCCATTCCTCCAGCACGTGTGCAATATTTATGTTGGTTTTTTGAGACAGGGTTTCCCTGTGCAAGCCCTGGCTGTCCTGGAACTTACTCTATAAACCAGGCTGGTCTCGAGCTCCGAGATCTACCTGCCTCTGCCTCCCAAGTACTGGGATTAGAGGCATGTGCCACCATCTGACCCCTACGTATTTTTTTAACTAACAGTGGATTAGTTGGAGGGTGTATACAGGGCTAGTTTGGAAAGATTCTCTGGAAAAGATTCCCCAGAGGAGGAACATATGAGAAGGACCGTGTATTCTATGTTATCTCACTAATCACATGGCCTTCAGGTAAAGGGCAACTTTACTACAGGTGAATTTCCCAATCAGTAATCCATCAGTTAAATCTCTCCTTAACAGTTCTGTTTGGTTTCCAGTGTTTTAAACTTTTGAAAATTAGTTATTAGTACTTAAAATTTTAGATTCTACCTTTACAGAATGGCAACACTGAACCACCGAACAAAGGTTGATTTAACTGGTTTAGGTACTGGTACTGGATGTGTTAAGTTTAGGTACTGGATGAGTCCTTTTGCCAAAGCATGTATTGTGCTTTCTAATTGATTCCTCCTCTATTGTTACCCCTAAACTAAGGCTAAATATAATTCTACACATATTGTTGTTGTCACATAGAAAACCTAAGAGGAAGGAAAACAATTGTCTCTGTCAAAAATTTCAATTATGTGACCTACTTCACTCATTTACCTGGACATGATTTTTTTTTCCCCATTGTGCTGAAAGTTGAATCCAGGATCTTGTAAATGCTTGAAAAATGCTCTGCCACTGAGCTACATCTCAAAGCCAGTCCCTGTTAATTTTTGATCTTGGAATTCTCAGTGTGAAAGCAAGAGGACTGGACTCTGAGTCCTTGTACCTGGTTTTTTGTTGTTGTTGTGTGCGTGGGGTGGGGGTTGGCAAACCATCCTTTGACCTCAATCATAACTAATAGTCTCTTTAAACCTCAGAAGTAAACCAAATTAACTGTTCTGTTAAGAGTTCAAAGATGCTAGTGGGCTTTATATCTTGAGAAGGCCAATTCTCATTCCCTTCCCCCTTCTAACCAGCCAGGGTCCCCAGCCTGGTGTCTGTGACAGAGAAAGAAGACACTGGAATGAGTAATGTACCTATATCAATAATGTATAGCTTGTGCCATAGCCAAGAAGAGGAACACACACTGTGTGTGTGTGTGTGCACATAAGTGGGTTCAAAAAAGCTGTGAACATATGAGCTGTACACATCTGTTTCCGTTCATCATCTATCTACCAAACCTTATTCTCGGTGCTAGAGATATAGCAGTGAACAAGACAGGGCAGGTCTCTGCTATAATGAAGCGTATATTCCAATAAAGTACATGAATAATAACCCTGGCTGGTTAGAAGGGGGAAGGGAATGAGATTTGGCCTTCTCAAGATACAAAGCCCACTAGCATCTTTGAACTCTTAACAGAACAATTAATTTGGTTTACTTCTGAGGTTTAAAGAGACTATTAATTATGACTGGGATCAAAGGGAGATTATTTCAAGTAATTGAAAGTTTTATGAAAAAAAATAAAAGCAGAATGATTTGATGAAAAGTTTCTTTAAAAAGGCAAGCTGTGCCTGTAGATGAGAATGTAGATGTACTTTCAGACAGCCCTGTGTTTGAATTCTGAGTACATGTATTTATAATTACTTGTGTTTGTATGTGTAGCCCAGTGGCTTTTGTGACTAGAATGTTTCTATATTAGTATATATGGTTTTATGCAAATGCACATACAAAGGTGAGCCGGTACGTGACACACACTGGGGATTCATGCACAAGGACACACGCTAGCATTCATGGAGGTGTTTTGACACTTCTGTAGCATTTGTCAGTGGGCAGCTTTTCTGCTTCTGGCATTCAGGGACATTTGCCAGCTTCCTCTTACCCTTGTTCCGTCCCGTTTTAGTAAGCTTGCTGTGCTTGGCTTCTCTCAGCCCTAGGAGGGTTAAAGCCAAGGAGAAGATAGCAACTGACTCATCAAGCCAGAAGCTGGACAGAAGCTAATAATTTCTGTGTAACTTCTCTCAGTAAGAGAAGGCCTGGCATCCTAGCCTATCCATGTCCCTTACACTGTGAGGAAATAGTCCTGACTTGAAATCAGAAGATCTGAGGATCTATTCTTGGCTCTGTCACTTATTATTGTGTGACCTTGGCTGGCTAGTTCTCTCTAGGTTTCAGTTTCCTCCTTCATTAATACTCTGGATAGTAAAGGGGGAGAGGGAGCACAGATGGTGTGTTGGGGATATTATATAGTATTGCATCTGAAAAAGGAAGAGGAACATTTTGAGTACAACCAATGGCATGGTGAGAAGTGTGGAAGAGGATGGGCAGATGGCTCAGTGGGTAAAGGAGCTTGCCACTAAGCCTGATGACCTGGGACCCACAAGATGGTGTTGAGGACTCAAATCCTCTAGGTTGTGCTCTGACCTCTACACATACACAATAATATGCACCCCTCCAAACAAACAAACACAGAAATGTACAATGGAATTTAAAATGTGGAGGTAGGCATGCCAGGAAAGCCAGAAAGAATACACTAGAATAAAATGTAAACTTACCACTCCTACAAGGTCTCACCTGATTTGGTTGATGCCTAGCTCTTGTTCTCATCTGTTATTGGCTGTATTCCAGCCATATTGAGTTCCATTCTGCTCTTTGAGTAGGCCTCAATACCTTTCTGTTTGATGCTTTTTGAGTGCAGAATATTCATTCTAAGAATTGACATGGTTACATATTTCTTACTGAGGTCTTAACTGAAATAGTACTTCTCCAGGACTTCCCTAGATTCTTATCTAAAGTGGCTATCTCTTAATAGTGATCAATATATAAAATGCACATTTCTTTTGGCCCTAAAATTGTATTTCTAGTAATTCATTCTGTGGATATATTTGCAAATGATATATGAATAAAGATGGCCATTGAAGTATTACTTGTTAACTTAATTATAACATACAAATAGTAAATAAAGAGCATGAAACTATTCTTGATAGAGAATGGTACCAAGCCATATGTTTACATTTTTAAAAAGCAAGCTGAGTTATACATGTAACGTTTGTTCAGTTTATTTCGTGTATATAATAACTAAAGGCTAAAGCTGTATCTCAGTGGTAGAACATTTGCTGAGCATGCCTGAAGCTCTGGTTTACATTCCTATCAGCGCGCACAGGCACACGGGAGCGCGCACGCACACACACACACACACCACTACCCAACTGCTTGTGTATGATAGCACATGCCTATGATAGGAGCCCTTGGGAATCTCTGATAAGAGGATTGTGATATTAAGGCAATCCTGGGCTACATAGGTTTATACAGTCTCAAAAAGAAGCAATAATTAAAATTCCATCATTTGTATAGAAAGTTAGAATATGTAAGAATACATGTACATAGACATCTTTGTCTAAAAAGTATGTCCCTTGAGTAGAGCAAACCTTACTAAACCTTACTACCTCATGCTTGGCTAGACTGTAAGGAGCTTATCTCTTTAAAGTCTAACATCTTAAGTTCAATTTTTAAGTTTTTGCCTCCATTGGTATCCTAAGGATCTTATTAATGATGCTAAAAGTATAGATGTCCTTTGAAGTCATTATTTTGGTCACTCCACATAAGCTCTCCATACTGAGTGGCCTTATCTGCCCATTGTCTCTAGAAAGTTATACAAAGTATCAGTAACAGTGGTTGTCAGCAGGTGGGGTGATTGGGAGGAACACTGGTCAGTACATACATTTTTATACAGGATCACCTATATTACTTATTAAAAATCATTAAATAGCCGAGTAAAGTGAGGAAAATATTCTTTTTGGTTTTTTGTTTTGTTTTGTTTTTTTCGAGACAGGGTTTCTCTGTGAGAAAAATATTCTTATATCTAAATTTTCACATGTAATCATAGTACTTCCTTTGTATGTGTCTGTTGTTGTTGAAACAAGGTCTCATTCTTTTAGCCCAGGCTGGTCTAGAACTCACTGTGTAGCTCAGACTGACCTAAAACCTTTGGTAATCCTCCTGCCTCAACCTTCTGAGTTTCAGGATTACAGGAATATTCCACTGTACCCAGATAAAATTGTGTATTTTTAAAAGATATTTTTCCTTGTCACTCAGATTTCTATCGCTATATTTTCTTTATTTGTAATACTTATCATAATTTTAAATTATCTTGGCTTAATTGTTGATTGTATATTACCTACAATATCATTAGCTCCACAAAATCAGGTATCTTGTGCATCTGTGTCTTGTTCTGCACGTGTATTTGACATTGGTAGTTATTGAATAAGCAAAGAAAGAATGACAAAAAAACCAAAGAAACAAACAAAAATGTTCAAACCTAGGGATTCAGGAGATAGAAATTATGTCATAGAAAATGAGTGACATTTTCATTGCTGTTGTATTGAATTGAAAATTATGTATGCACTTGGGAGGCAGAGGCAGGCAGATTTCTGAGTTTGAGGCCAGCCTGGTTTACAGAGTGAGTTCCAGGGCAGCCAGGGCTACACAGAGAAACCCTGTCTTGAAAATAAAAATTAAAAAAAAGGAAGGAAGGAAGGAAGGAAGGAAGGAAGGAAGGAAGGAAGGAAGGAAGGAAGGAAGAAAGGAAGAAAGGAAGAAAGGAAGAAAGAAAAAGAAAAGAAAGTTATGTACATATGTACATACCTTTAATCCCAGAACTAGAAAAGCAAAGGAGGTGGGTGGATCTCTGTGAGTTCAATTTCAGCCTGCCCGGTCTATATAATGAGTTCTAGGTCAGGCAAACCTACATAGTGAGACTCTGTCTCAAAAAGAAAAGAAAATGATCTTATTCATTACTTTATTTAATTTATTTACTAATAGATAAAATCTCATTTAGCTCAGGCTGACCTGAAACCCACTATGTAGCCAAGGATGACATTGTACTTGTGATCCTGATGCCTCTCCCTCTGAGCACTAGGATTATGAGCATGTGCTGCCTGCCCATTTTATTCAGTGCTGGAGACTGAACCCAGGAGCTTCATGCATGTCAGGCAAGCAGACTACCAACTGACTATATTCTTAGCCCGCAGAGTGCTTTTTATTTTTAAAGATGTTACCTCTAGAATTAAAAAGTAAGTACATTTGTTTCAGAAGTTGTTTTATTTTTATAGTAAAAGTAATTTATTTATTTACTTACTTACTTATTGGCTAAAGGGTTTTTAGCAAAATGGCATAGCATGTAAAAGTGCCTGTCACTAACCTGATAACCTGAGTTTGATCCTCAGATCCCAAACAGGGTAGGGAGAGATCTCTGATTAACATTTTTTGTTCAGTCATCAGAAAAATAAAGATTTACAAAAACCAATCATGTTCTGTGAAATCAAAGTAACAGAACTATTTCAGCCTAGAATTGTCCTATCCAAGGAAAAGAGCGATGGGAAAGTAGCACGTGAGGTGGGTGTGAAGGCTCGTACCTGGAATCCTATTCTTTGGAGTCAAGAGATAGAGAGAATTGGAAGTCTGAAGCCAGTCTGGGCTACATAGTGAAACCCTATACCAAGACAAACAAAGGGAAAGGGGAAGGAAGGAGGGAAAAGAAAGCCAGAAAGATGGCTAAGTGGCTAGAGTGTTAGCAGTGCTACCTGAGACCTGAATTCAATCCCTGGTCCTGTATAAAAAGTCAGATGTGGTAGTGGACACCTGTAATCCCAGCAGTCCTGAGTGAGATGGGAGGCAGAAACAGGAGAACTGCCTGGGAGCTCCTAAACCAGCTACCCTGGAGTACACAGCACAGCAGAAACAAAAGATACTTCTTCAACAGGGTGAAAGGCAAGAACCAACTCTGATCTCTATCTACATGGGCACCATGGAATGTGCCCGCACACACGGAAGTAAATACATGAATATAAAAAAAACACCAATGAAAAACAGGACAGCCGGACAATGGTGGTACACGCCTTTAATCCCAGCACTTGGGAGGTAGAGGCAGGAGGATTTCTGAGTTCGAGGCCAGCCTGGTCTACAGAGTGAGTTCCAGGACAGCTAGAGATACACAGAGAAACCTTGTCTCGAAAAAAAATAAAAAACAAACAAACAAACAAACAAAAAAACAGGACAAAGCTCTTTCTGCCATCTTGGCACATGTTGAGGCCTGCTAGGAACAGGATTATTATTATTATTATTATTATTATTACTTCTTCTTCTTCTTCTTCTCCTTCTCCTTCTCCTCCTCCTCCTCCTCCTCCTCCTCTTCTTCCTCCTCTTCCTCCTCCTCTTCCTTTCTCTTCCTCCTTTTCTTCCTCCTCTTTTCCTTCCTTCTCCTTCTCCTCTTCCTCTTCCTCCTTGTCTTTCTTTTCCTCCTCCCCCCTCTTTCTCCTCTTCTTCCCCTTCCTTTCCTTCTCCTCTCTCCTACCTCCTTTTTTTTTCCCCCAAGACTGGGTTTCTCTGTGTAGCCCTGGCTGTTCTGAAACTCACTATGTAAACTAGGCTGGCCTCAAACTCATAGAGAGGCCTCTGCCTCACAAGTGCTAGCATTAAAAGCCTGTATCCATATTATGGGAAGAGAACGTCTAAACCCTGTCTTGAAAACTTCTAAACCCTGTCTTTTCTGATTGGATTGTCAGGGCTTCTTACATGCCAGGCAAGTGTTGTACCACTGAGCCATGTCCTCAAGTCCAAAGGTAGTGATTTTCAAATTGTTTGTCCCATCTGTAATAAAGAAGCAGATTCATAGTGTTGTGCTTCAGTGGGTAGCTCCACACCCGTGCTCATGCAGATGTTAAACTCAGTGTGTCACAAAACAAAAGTGGATGGCATAAAAGTGGGAAGGGAATTAATAGGAAAGAAAGGTGTCAATATTGGTAGGAGGGATGAGCGTGGTCAGAATGTATTTTGGTCCTATTCAAATTGCACTCACATGGCAGCTCATAATCCTCTATGCCCTCTTCTGACCACTGAGAGCACCAGGCCATCACATGGTGTACATAATACATGCAGGCAAAACAGTCATACACATAAACTTTTTTTTTTTCAAGACAGGGTTTCACTGTGTAGCCCTGGCTGTCCTGAAACTCACTCTGTAGACCAGGCTGGCCTCGCGAACTCAGAAATCCACCTGCCTCTGCCTCCCAAGTGCTGGGATTAAAGGCGTGTGCCACCACTGCCCGGCACACATAAACTTTTAAAAAATTATTTTTAAGCAGATTTTAAGCTGGCAAGATGGCTCACTATGTAAAAGTACTTGCTTTCAGGCCTGATGACCTGAGTTCAATCCTGTACTCACATAGTGAAAGGAAGGGGTGAGTGTGTACATGTATGTTTGTGTGTGTGCTTATGTGTATACACAAATAAATATATTTTGTATTCTGATTCAGTAGATCTGAGTTGAAGTCTAGGAATCTATATTCAAACAAATTCTTTAAGTAACAGGGCAAAAGTAATATGAAAACCCTATTCTAAATAACAATATAATTTCTTTTCCCCACTCATTTTTTTCCTATAATAGCTCAGTCTGGCCTCAAGTTTGTGATCCTGCTTTAGCCTACTTAGTGCTGGCATTACAGGCATGCACCACCATATCTAAATACCACAGAAGTTTCCTCCTGGCTTTTTTTGAGAAAGGTCTCATGTAGCCCAGACTGGCCTCCAACACTCTTAAGTAGCCAAAGATGACTTTGAATGCTTGATCCTCCTGCCTTCACTTCTCAAGTATTGAGAATGCAGATGACTGCCATCATACTTCTATCTATCCATATATATATCATCTATGTAAGATGGGGTCTCACACTATAACCCTGACTGCCTGACTGGCCTGGAACTTACTATGGAACCCAGGCTGGCCTTAAACTTGAGAAAGTTCAACTTGAGAACTCCCTACCTTAGTCTCCTGGCATATTACAGGATATTACTCCTGATATTACAGGAGTGAGTCACTATACAAGGTTTTAATTCAGTCTTGATACTTTGCAAAGTCATATCTTGCTGGATCTGGTACACACATCTTTAGTCCTAGTACTCGAGAGGCAGAGGTAGGCAGTGAGGTGTTCCAGGCACGAGACTCTGACTCAGCATTAGCAGCAACAACAAGGCACATCTGTAGTTCTTTCTCCTTAATGTAACCCTAGGAAAAAATAGAAGGGCTCATCACTCCACTTTGTAGACATAAAAAAAATATGACTCAGAGATAGACAGTACTCTTTCAATCTCATAAAATTTGCATATAATGTATGTTGAGAGGCTACAGTGTCCATCTAGTCAGCTCAAGGTGTGGTATCAGGAGACTGGAGAAACTGGCTGATCTTCTAGAGGATCTGGGTTCGATTCCTAGCATTCACATGGCAACTTATAGTCATCTGTAACTCCAGTGCCAGGAGATCCAGTGCCTTCCTCTGGCCTCTGGTAGCAACAGGCATGCAAGGTGGTACACATACATATGTTCAAAGAAAACACTCATACACATAAAATTTAAAAATTAGTTAACTAAAAAAATTTTTTTAGAAAGATGTAGCAGAAGAATCACTGACAGGAGAGTGTCAGGCATTGATATGAGCAGATGGAATTTTGTGACTGCTCCTGTCTTATTAACAAAGATGTATCCCCAATTACTGATTCTTTCTGGTGTATTTTAGGGAGGGCAATGAGCCAGGGGAGACCACCAAGATTACATACCGTGAACTCCTGGTCCAGGTGTGTCAGTTCAGCAATGTTCTCCGTAAACAGGGTGAGTATGTGTGTGGGAGAGGAACTAGAGGACCTAACCCTGAAGTATCTGGGGAATCGGTGAGAAAGAGGACAAGAAATGGAAGAAATATGGAAACAGGAACAGAAAAAGCTGGGAGGGGCCATCTGAGTGGGAGGGAGCAAGGAATAGCAAGAAAGGCCCATGGTCTCTGTTCTGTGTCTTTTTTCCTATAGGCATTCAGAAGGGTGACCGAGTAGCCATCTACATGCCTATGATCTTGGAACTTGTGGTGGCTATGCTGGCATGTGCTCGCCTTGGAGCTTTGCACTCCATTGTGGTAGGAACTTGGGTTGGTGAAAGGAACCAAGGGTGAGGGGCAGGTTGTGGAGAAGGAAATTGGACCTGGATGGAGAAGAATCACAAGCACAGGTCCAAATCAGTTATTCAGTATCTTCTGGAACCCTGTTTTGGAGATGCTGAATTTCATGAGCACCTCCCTTCCTTGATCAGTCAATCCCTAGTCTCCCTCTTTCCCTCAGCATTTTCCCCCTTCCCTAGTTTGCAGGCTTCTCTGCAGAGTCTCTCTGCGAAAGGATCTTGGATTCCAGTTGCTGCCTGCTCATCACTACAGGTGACTAATTCCTTCACCCCTTCTCCAGATCTTCCTACACCTCAAGTTTGGTCTTCAGTCTGCTTGTTGATTTGGGGCTACTTGGAATTGAGGGTAGGGACTGCTTGTCTGCCTTTTCCCCATCCTACCTCAGCTGATTGAATGTCAGTGGAAATCATCTGGGAGAACCAGAGTCAAGAGCCTATTCAGGAAGGGCCCTGTGGCCATTGGGGCCACTGGGGAGCATGGTGTGTACTAAGGCCTGGAATGTTTATTGCTCCCCAAAGATGCCTTCTACAGGGGGGAAAAACTTGTGAACCTGAAGGAGCTGGCTGATGAGTCCTTGGAGAAGTGCCGAGAGAAGTAAGTTTGCTGACCTACTGGCTACTAACCTGGTTAACAGGATCTTCCTCCACTGCCAGCTGCCCTTTGTCCTTGCTATATTCTCCTAGAGGGGCATGGGTGCATCTCATCAACTTCTTCTAGCCAACAGGCCAATACTTCAGCCTTTTCTTTTCTCCAGGGGTTTCCCAGTGAGATGCTGCATTGTGGTCAAACATCTGGGGCGGGCAGAGCTGGGCATGAATGACTCCCCCAGCCAGTCCCCACCAGTTAAGAGGCCATGTCCAGATGTCCAGGTGAGTCTGACACTACTGTACACTCCTGTGGGCTCTAATTCCCTCTCTTCCTATTCAAGAATTTCCTCTCCCACCCCTTTTGCTTCTTCATCATAATTCTGACAATTCCAGGAAAGTTTTCTCTAATCAGGCTGGCTAAGAGCAGGAGATTTTGACCTTCAGTATGGGTAAAGAAGCCCTTGGGCTTTAGGAATTTAGCATGGAAAAACTGTGAAAGCTGATAATCCCAGGGACCCTTAGGGTTTAGGCTTGGGCTTGGGTGGAAATGTGCTGACTTGGGTGACTGTATGTACTCATCCTGATTGAACTGTGACTTGAATGAGCTACATTTGTGGCTTTGGACCCATTACTTCTGCTGAAAGCTGTAGCAAAGTCCCGTTGACAGCCTACAGTTCTGAGGGGCATAAGTATGTAAATTCTGGGGTCCAGAAGGATAGGGGATCACTTTGATTCTTTGATTTGAAGTATCTGAGTAGTGTTGGGACTAGAGAGGCTAGCTAGTATGAGACTAGGGAGATCGGAGAGCCAATCAATATTGGAAATTTTGTACAGAATAGGGGTTAGTAAAATAGAGGCTGAGGGGACCAGTGAAAGGGCAGGCTGGGGAGAAAGAAGGCAACTAGGGGTTGAGGGAGCACTCACCCTTCCCTCTCACCTCTGTCCTTGGACACTGCTCATCAGCCTTTCCATTCCGTGGGCTCTTAACAGGGTAAGCTGAAAGAGAAATCCAAGTGCATCCGGCCCCAGGTATCCACTTCTTCACTGCCCTTGATCACTGCTTCCCTGTGTGCTTGTCTGTATGTTCATCTGCTCTTTGTCTGTCTGCTCCAGTGAGGTTACTGCTAGAGCTAAGCCTGGTCCCTTTGTTCCTGGGCTCCTTTATGTCCCTGTCATTCTGAAGGGTTATAGAATCAAATGTCTGTTTTTGCCCTTGTCGGCTCACATATAGCAAGGGTATCAGAGTTAGCAACAGACATCAGTTCACTCCTGCCACATAGATGTGTTGTAGGAGAGAGCACTAGATGACCTTTCAGAAAGCATATGCTGTGCATTTAGCTGGGCAGAGGGTAGAGCCAGGAAAGACAAGAGGCATTTGGAGGAGGTATAGGCTCTGGTCTTGAGATTTTACCATCAAGTGGAAAGTTAGACCTATATTGAAAAGAAAAGAAAGTTGTGTATGGGACAGTAAAAAAGAGATTCCTAAATACATTTATATGCAACTTGGAATTTATAAACTGTGCATCACTCTGACATAATTAAGTACTA
Organism: Grammomys surdaster; assembly: GCF_004785775.1. NCBI lineage: Eukaryota > Metazoa > Chordata > Mammalia > Rodentia > Muridae > Grammomys > Grammomys surdaster. The sequence continues at coordinate 1,334,364 of NW_021604695.1, read as the reverse complement.
AATTCAACAAAAGTCACACTGTAGGTGGTGCTCAAAGCAAGTTAGTATAGAACAGTGGCTTGGAGTTCAGAGGCCAAATTTAAGTTGTATGATTCCAAACAAATCCTGCCTCTTCTCTGGACTTCACTTTTTAAGAATCAGTAATAAAGAGATGATAAATGATGAAGCAAAAAGTAGTTCTCATCCCTAAAAGGCCACTGCTGCTGTGAGCCACTGCTGCTGTGAGCCACTGCTGCTGTGAGCCACTCCTGCTGTGAGCTTCCCAGGCTGCTGTGAGCTTCCCAGGCTGCTGTGAGTCCTCCATGTCTGACTTCTTGTGCTGGTGGTAATATAAGCTCTTACACAGATCTGGTTTCTAGGAAACTTTTGTTTTGTTTTTACAAAAGTTAGTCAAAGCCCAGCATGGGAATATATGCCTTTTTATCCCAACACTAGAGAGGCAGAGTCATTAGGATTTCTGTGAGTTCAAGACATTCTAATCTACATATCAAGTTTTGGTTCTGGGCCAGCCAGGAAGGGAAGAAACAAAAACTAAATGAAACTTCTTTTGAAAGAGGTAACTAGCCAGACAGTGGTGGTGTATGCCTTTAATCCCAGCACTTGGGAGGCAGAGACAGGCGGATTTCTGAGTTCGAGGCCAGCCTGGTCTACAGAGTGAATTCCAGGACAGCCAGGGCTACACAGAGAAACCCTGTGTCGAAAAACAAACAAACAAACAAACAAACAAAAAAAGAGGTAACAAATGGTTTAGAATGGAGGCCATAGAGCCAGACTCCTGGGTTCAAATGTCTCTGCTACCTGCTACAATGTAAGCTCTGGCAACTTGAGCTCTCTTGTTTCAGTTTCTCTCTATGTAAGGTTTCCCTTATAGTACCTGTACATATCTCTCTATCTATATGTTCTTTGGCATGTAGTAACTACTCAATATATGTTAGGTGTTGTCACTGCCTTAAAACATCAGACAGACTGGCAATTTCTAGAAGGAAGACTGGGCTAAATAAATAAATAAATAAATCCAAAACAATCCAGCAATCACATTTCTTATAAGTCAGCCTCAAGCAGCAGACGGATAGGTTTTTGTTCTTTGGTGATGATAGTAAAGTCGGTCACAAAAACAAAAAATAAACCCAAAACAAGCAAGCAAACAAAAACAACAAAGAAAATTAAATTACTCTCACAAAGTTCAAGTTTGTCTGTGTGAAAACTTCAGTAAAAGCTATAGAAACCTTGGTAGGCCTCCAGGCTCCCCTTGTTACACAGTCTTCAAAGGAAGGCCTGGCACAGTTTACAGGTGTCCTCAACCATACCACCTACAAGCTCCATATTCCTCTTACATACCTGGTAATCTCTAAGACTGTTGTGGCCCAAGGACAAGGGCCAACTCCTCAGGTTTTATTTTAGAAAACCCAGCCCTTTTCCTCTTTCAAGGCCATGGGCCTCATAGGTATACATTCACAAGCAATGTTTGCTTCTCTCGCAGCTCATTCTGCTTCCTTGTGCTCACTATCAGCTCCACAGTTGGAGCACCACACCTACTCCACCACTCCCCTCCTCCTCCACACACACAGACACCCACAAAGGAAACAGTGTTATAAGACTGTAAAAGTTCTCTTATTGCCAAACCGCAGTATAGCTGTGCCTTACCCTATGACAATTCAGTGTATTCTAAACCAGCATCATTTATAAAGAATATTGACATAGTTCTACTTAAAAGCATTACAGCCCTCAGCTCAAACAATCATTTGACAAGAAAAAAGTATCCATGTGACAATGTGCACATAAACTTATATAGGTCATCCACTTAAATATGCGATACTTTGTTTTCTTGCTGGGACAGCTTTTCTGTCACATCCCCACACACATACCTCAATCCCATCTAAAACAGGGTTTCACTCTGTTAGCCACAGCTGGAACTCTCTATGTAGGTAGACCAGGCTGGCCTTGAATTCAGCATGCCTCTGCCTCATGAGTGCTGAGATTAAAAGCATAAGCTACCCTACCCAGCTTCATTTTTAGATAATTTTTATAATGCTCATATTCCAGAAATTTCAAATTTTCTTGCATAAAGGTCAGGTGATAGAGAAAAACAGGAGTGTTTAGAGAGTCGTGTTCTAATTTATGAAGGTATATGTCTGATACTTTGGGATTTTTTTTAAAAAAAAAGCAAATATTCATATAACAATATGGATATATGACTATGTATTAGAAAAAAGAATTTATCTAACATTGTCAACCAGGGCCATTGAACATTCCAGGAATCTAATGGAAGCAAATGTAACTGCATATCCTTGTAATCCCACCAGTATGGATGCTGGGACTGGAGAATTATAATTGGAGTCAAGCCAGAGACCTTGTCTTAAAGTAAAATAAAAATAGTTTACTGACTGTGAAAGGACTTTAAGGTAGATAAAGAAAACCCCAAACATTTCTCACCATCTTAGCCTTTTCCCCAGTGGTCATTAAACTTACCCCTAACCTTTCTGACTGTAGTTAGTCTCTTTCTGTACTTGCAACAATCATATGTCTCTATTGAAATTTACAGGATCCTGTAAGACCTTTATGGCAAAAGGAACTATCCTTGTTTAAAACCCCTTAAGGGGCTAGAGAAATGGTTTAGCATTAAGAGCACTTGCAGTTCTTGAGGAGACCAGGGCTCCGAGCACTCAAATCAAGTTGCTCACAACCATCTGTAACTCCAGTTCCCAGGGATGCAAAACCCTCCTCTTGCCCAAGCACCTGCATTTCCATGGCACTCGAACATCCGCACACATACACATAAATAAGAAAACAGAAAAATGAGTGATGTCCTGTGGTCATATGGGAAAAGATTGAACTCCAGTGTAATTTTTGAGACATTAAGGGAATCTAACTTCACCCAACAGAGTTTAGACTGGAAAAACTAGTTTTCAAAGAGGTAACATAGTCAGGAAAAGAAAGTAGTTTCAAAGGAGACGTGAGAGAAACTTCAGAATAGCAGATCTTGAAGTCATTATCAAAGGCAGTCAAGCATAGTAGGACATCCCTTTCCTGAGAGGAATATATCTTTTGCTTCTCTACTAACTTGAAACAAGACTAACTGCTGAGTAGAACCTGTCTCAAGTAGGAGCTGCTATGGGAAACCATATTGGTTCTACCTCAGTAAAGATACCAGAGAGAAACTCCAGGGTGGGATGGCTTCTAAACCCATAGGTAAAAATGCCTGAATCCAAATCTGTTGTGTTCTCTTGCTATTAACTAACAGAGTTCAGTGCTCCCTCACCTGTAGGCAGTGACTAATACTGTTTTTCTGAATTGTGTGGTTGTCTACATCCCTGCTGCTGTGCCACCAGTCCTATAGTGTGTATGTGTGTATTCAGGCTGTGTATGCATAGTCATTTATCCAACAAAAATGTCTTCTGAGTATTACTAGGTGCCAAGGCTATGGGGGAACATACAGCTATGCCACCACCCTCCTAGATAATAATCAAGAAGAAAATACCTGGAAGTATGTGTTGTATGTGAATAAACCAAGTGTGATGAATAATAACAACAGGTGGGATGGGGGTGTCAGATACTGTTCAGGGGAGTCTTTCTAAGAATATGCATTTCAGCTGAGAGCTGCAAGATGTGAGCCAGTAGAGTAAGACAGAGTGAGACAGGTAAGCAGGATTCTGGGGTAGAGGAAGAGCAAGAATGGCAGAGTAAGTCTGTGCTCTCTGCTCTATTGTACCCTTGAAGGGCCCCCTTCCTTTCCTTTCCCCCTATATAGGGGCCTTAACCTCCAGATACCAGGTAGGTTGTCTCCTGCCCCTGTCTTGAACTTCTTTACAGCTCTTCCCTGCCCATTCCTGTCTTCCCCCAGATCTCCTGGAATGAAGGGGTTGACTTGTGGTGGCATGAACTCATGCAGCAGGCAGGAGATGAGTTTGAGCCTGAGTGGTGTGATGCCGAGGACCCACTCTTCATCTTGTACACCAGTGGCTCCACAGGCAAACCCAAGGCAAGTGTGTGTGTGTGTGTGTGTGTGTGTGTGTGTGTGTGTGTATGAGAGGGAGAGGGAGAGGGAGAGGGAGAGGGAGA
>NW_021604695.1:1305613-1330205 GCF_004785775.1 Grammomys surdaster | reverse complement strand
GAGGGAGGGAGGGAGAGAGAGAGAGAGAGAGAGAGAGAGAGAGAGAGAGAGAGAGAGAGAGAGAGAGAGAGGTTTCTGAGGAAGCTTGGAATAACCAACAGAAACTGTTAGAACGAGTACTGGGAATTCAAGTGATATGGGTGACTCAGATATACAATCTAAGAATGTAAGTGGTCCCTTTACTTACGTGACATCAGGGTGAGGTAATGGAGATCGAAGAGAGTCAGATGCCATGAAAGGGCATTGGCAGCATTGAAATCTTTAAGAAGGATCTTTCTTTTAGCTCTGTGCAGGCTTTATTTGTTGGTCAGTAGAGGTGGACACAAAACCCCAACCTAAGGCCTGATTCTCCCCACAGGGTGTGGTGCACACAATTGGAGGCTACATGCTTTATGTGGCTACAACTTTCAAGTATGTGTTTGATTTCCACCCGGAGGATGTGTTCTGGTGCACAGCGGACATTGGCTGGATAACTGGTCATTCCTATGTCACCTATGGGCCACTGGCTAATGGTGCCACCAGTGTTTTGGTGAGATGGGAGCTGGGCATGGACAAAATTCTCCTAGGTGACCATTTCCCAAAGCTTCTTAGTCTAAAGAAGGGAAACTTATACAGGGACCTACTTCCTGGAGAAAGAGGAATTTTGAGGGGTTGTATACCCTACTAGAAAGTTTCTTGACTTGTGTGGTTAGAGAGTAAAGACACAATTGGTCATAAAGGATGAATACTAAACCCGAGGGAGTGGTAGGGAATGGAAAGACTATTTGGAAGGGCCCAAAATAACCATATTTCATTGGGGTCAGTTTGAGGGGATCCCCACATACCCAGATGAAGGCCGCTTGTGGAGCATTGTGGACAAATACAAGGTGACCAAGTTCTACACTGCACCAACAGCAATACGGATGCTCATGAAGTTTGGAGATGATCCTGTCACCAAGTGAGACCTTCCCCCATCTGTTGTCCCATAGGTATCCTTTAGAGCTGAGCACTGTCCTTTGTGCCATTTCTTTCTACTGTCCCAACTTTCTGACCTGGGATAGGGGAGGGGGCAAAGGAATGCTAAATGCATGTGTATTTTGGCTCCTAGTGGTACTCAGGATTTTCCTCTCTTCCACTCTCCTGCTCAAGGCATAGCCGGGCATCCTTGCAGGTGCTGGGCACAGTAGGTGAACCCATCAACCCTGAAGCCTGGCTCTGGTACCACCGGGTAGTAGGTTCCCAGCGTTGCCCCATTGTAGACACCTTCTGGCAAACAGAAACAGTGAGTAAAGGATTCAGGAGGCTAGGGATTAGGGACAATGTAGGAAAAGTGATTCAAATCTCTGATCTCTGACTTCTGCAGGGTGGCCATATGCTGACCCCTCTCCCTGGTGCCACACCCATGAAACCTGGTTCTGCTGTAAGTAGTGCCTCTGCTGGTCCTAGGCTTGGTGAGGATAGGATTTGGGGCTGTTGGCCTATTAGAGAGTAGGGTACTGACCTGAGTGCTATGAGGAATTTGGGGCTCTGTGGCTCTGTGGAAGCTGAGTCAGAGTTGCCTCATTCTTCTTCTTGGATTTTGCCTCTCATTTGCGTTTAGTCTTTCCCATTCTTCGGTGTAGCGCCTGCAATCCTGAATGAGTCTGGGGAAGAGCTGGAAGGGGAAGCTGAAGGTTATCTGGTGAGAATCTGCAGTCTTTGGGAGAAGAAAGGGTCTGCTAAGGGTATTTTGTTTTAGAGTTTATAACCTTATCTTCCCTGGTAATTGCTAAAGACAAATACAGTTGAGAGTTTGTCCTTTGCTGAAAGACACCCATGGAGCTCTTTCCAAATAATTTACTGCATTTTTATTTTTTGATACATAGGCTCTTAAGAGCCCTTACAGATTATATTCCAAGAGTCATGAATGATAATTCTTTTGGAGTAAGGAAGACTTAGTCTTAATCCTTCCTTTGACATCCATTTCTAGAAAAAGGAGTCTTTGTGGCTTACAGACTAATCATGTAGGCTCTGGAGTCAGCCTGCCTGTATTCAGTTCCTGACTCTGCCTCTTCTATGACCTCAGATAAGCTGTTACCTGTTGCCTTTGAATGTAATCTTCTCATTTGTGAGATTGGGTTATAGTATGTATAAATAATAGTACTTTATATCCTAACATTTTTATTAAATTAGATAATCCATACAAAAGGGTTACTCTGTAACTGCACATTTAGTGCTCTTAAATGTTAGCTGCTGCCACCTTTTGTGGTTAGTACCTGTCAGCTTTCAATCTCATTTCACCTTCCCAAGATCAAGTTAGTAACAAAAGGCAGGACTCGAATCTAAGCTTTCTTACTCAATTTAGAATTCTGCTGGCACAGAATTCTATTGATTAGAGATTACTTATTCAGTAATATAGCTTCCATTTTTATATGACTTGCTTGCGTCTAATTGAACCTGTCTTCCTGTGTAACTGTCCAAAAGAAACTCAACTTTTCTAGATGTTTATTGCTCACAAAACACTATGCTAGACAATTTTTCACATACTAGCAACTTAATCCTTATAATGACTTTAGGATTTATTATTTACAGATGAAGGTCCTGAAGTTTAGAGAAGCAAAGTAAGGCCATATAGAATTGGAATTCTAACCCAGGCTCATCTATCCGCAAAGCCTATAACTTTGCACTACTTTTCAGGGATGGCATTTAGGATATTTTCCTTCAGATTTAGCAATGCTATGGTTGTCTTCCTATGAGACAGCCTAGAAGATGCGATCACTGTACCTTCTGTATTCCCCAGGTGTTCAAGCAGCCTTGGCCAGGGATCATGCGCACAGTTTACGGGAACCACACACGTTTTGAGACCACCTACTTTAAGAAGTTCCCTGGCTACTATGTGACTGGAGATGGTGAGCCGTGATGTCCTGTCCCCACTCCTCTTTCCCAGACATGTTCCTTCCATTTTCAGATGAGGTGGTTAGGGATGAATAAAAGAGAAAGAAATAGCCGGGCAGTGGTGGCGCACGCCTTTAGTCCCAGCACTTGGGAGGCAGAGGCAGGTGGATTTCTGAGTTCGAGAGTTGGAGGCTAGCCTGGTCTACAGAGTGAGTTCCAGGACAGCCAAGACTACACAGAGAAACCCTGTCTCAAAAAAGAAAGAAAGAAAGAAAGAAAGAAAGAAAGAAAGAAAGAAAGAAAGAAAGAAATCTGCGCTAGTGTCCAAATCTAGTACCCAGGAGAGTTACAGTGAATTGTATAAGATCAGGAACGAGAGGTGAAGAGACGGCTCAGTGATTAAGAGCACTTGTTGCTCTTCCAGAGGTCCCAAGTTTGGTTCCCACCACCCATGCAAGGAGGCTCACAGCCACCTGTAACTCCAGCTCCAAGGGATCCAGTACTCCCTTCTGTCCTTGGTGGGCACCCACACACAAGTGGACACACTCAAACAAAAATACACATACATATAATAAAAATCATTTTTTTAAAAAGAGCAGAGATGAGTGTTATAGGAAGAGTCCCAGGATGGTACCATCTGAGATTAGATGCCTAGGGAAACAGGGTCTTATTTTTTACTCTAGTGTTGACAGAGATAGGGCATGTAGAAGTGGGTATGACAGTGTCATGTTCGGCCTCATATCTAGAGCCTATGTGTTCATTTTCTTTCTACCAGTTCATCCATCCTGCAGTATTTATGGAGTGGCTCCAATGACCAGGCACTGATCTAATGAGTACATAGTATATTACTGTGAATAACACTGTCGAATTCTTCTATCTTATAAGGCTCATATTTTAGTAAAGAGAGGACAGACACTAAATCAAATTACAAGCTAGTCATAGGTAGAGAAACATGTTTTGAAGAAAACAATGAGGTAGTACCTTCAAGGATGGCCAGAGAAGGTCTGAGGATTTAAAGGGATCAAGCACAGAGAAATCCACAGTAAGACTATTATAAAGAATGGATACAACCTTGAAATGCATAAGAAATCGGCCAGGCGGTGGTGGCACACGCCTTTAGTCCCAGCACTTGGGAGGCAGAGGCAGGCAGATTTCTGAGTTCAAGAGTTCGAGGCTAGCCTGGTCTACAGAGTGAGTTCCAGGACAACCAGGACTACAGAGAGAAACCCTGTCTCGAAAAAACCAAAAACAAAAAAAAACCATAAGAAATGGACTAAAGGCTGTGAAGCTGGAGTGAAGTAAGCCTAGGGAAGAATATGTCAGTAAGTTGGAAAGATAGGGCTGGAGAGATGGCTCAGAGGTTAAGAGCTCTTTCAGAGGTCCTGAGTTCAATTCCCAGCAACCACATGGTGGCTCACAACCATCTCTAATGAGATCTGGTGCCCTCTTCTGGCCTGCAGGCATATATACTGTATACATAATAAATTAAAAAATCTTTAATAAAAAAGGTTGGAAAGATAGCTAAGAGGTAATACAGAGCCATGTGGACATGGAAAGCAGTCCCAATTTTATTCAAAGTAGTGGAGGCTGGGGTGTGGCTCAGTTGGTAGAATATTTGCCTACATATGTACAAAGTTCTGGATCTGTTCCCAGTACCACATTAAACTGAGCACAGTGAAATCTTAGAACTTGAGAGGTAGAAGCAGAAGAATTAGGAATTTCAGGGCCAACTTTGATACATAGTGAATTTGAGGCCAGCCTGGGGTGCATAATACCCTGTCTGAAAGGGGAGGGTTTGGAGAATCACTCAGTAGTTTGCCTAGCATACCTGAAGTCTTAGTCCTCAATATCACACACACACACACACACACACACACACACACACACACGCACACACGCACACACGCACACACGCACACACGCACAGTGAGGGCAGATAATTACTATCTGAAAAATAATTTTGAATATCCTAAAAAAATATACTTGAGATTGGGTGTATTATTTATTGCCATGGAACAAATTATGCCCAAAGTTGGCAGCTTCAGACAACATGTAGTTTCTTGAGGATGGGGATCTGGAAGTGTCTTGGTTGAGTGGTTTTTAGTCAGAGTATCTCAGGTAAGAATCAAGCTGTTAGCTGCTGCTGTAGTCATTGAGAGGTCTGACTGAGCCTAGAGGGTCTATCTGCATGCTGGCTCACAGGACTTTAGGCAGGAATCCTCAGGCAGTTGTAAGCTGCTTGACATGGGTACTGGGAATTGAACCTTGGTCCTCTGGAAGAATAATAAGTTTAAGTAGCATCTCTCCTTAGGGTTACTCACAATGCACCTGGCTATACCCAGAACAGATGATTTGAGGGAACAGACTTAGATGGAAATTAAAATGTCTTCAATAAACTAGAGGATGGAGATTGGTGGGGCCATCCTTGGAGGCTGGCTGCTAAGGCAAACAAAAGTGGAAGTAGGAAAATTTGTTAAAAGATTCCAATAAGCTACTGTAGTAGGTGTGGCAGTTTTATAATATAAATCATGTATCCTGCTCTCGGGTTTCACTGTGTTGAACATTTTTCCCAGGTTGCCGACGGGATCAGGATGGCTATTACTGGATCACTGGCAGGATCGATGACATGCTCAATGTGTCTGGTGAGGGTCCTATATCCCTTCCCATTTTAACTCTTTACTCCAGCAACTCCTAGACAAAAACTTTGAAAAGAAGAGCCGGACAATCCTATTGTGAGACTGTGTGTAGAGTATGTCATTCAGTCCTGGTCCCAAGTTTTAGAGGAAAAGTATAATGCATGCTAGCATACACTGAGAGAGGGTCTAGGATGGTCAGTACATGCTCAGAGGCATGCCATTTAAGAGGGAATGAAAGCCTTCATATTTGACCAGATCAAATATGTGGGTGCAGAGGGGAGCAAGAGCTGGGGCAAGGGAGGAGAAATCCCTCTCATGCACTTCCTTTCTCTTGACAAGGACATCTTCTGAGTACAGCAGAGGTGGAATCGGCGCTCGTGGAACATGAGGCTGTTGCAGAGGCAGCAGTGGTGGGCCACCCTCATCCTGTGAAGGGTGAATGCCTCTACTGCTTTGTCACCCTGTGTGATGGCCATACCTTTAGCCCCACCCTCACTGAGGAACTCAAGAAGCAGAGTAAGGAGCTTCCTGGGGCAGGAACTGAGGGTCTGCGAATTATTGGGGAGGGACAGACCCCCTACTATCCTCCCCAGTCTCCACTAGTTTCTCACTGGGATAATAACAGCCAGCATTTTTAGAAAACTTTCTGTGTGTCACCACCAAGATCAGTGCCTTAAATGCTTTATCCCATTTAATCCCTATAATTACCCCCATGAAATAGATCCTGTTGCTACTCTACTTGTAAAGAGAAGACACTTCAGGTGCAGAGAAGTTGAACTGTTTGCTCAAGGCTGTGCTGCCAGGGGTGGGATTTAAACTCTTAGCAGGTTGATTCTAGATACAAAGTTCCATGAACATGGATTAAAATAAAACAAAGGAGTAAGGACACACTGTTCAGAGAGAATGGGAAACAGGAAACCTCAGAATGACTAGGCAGAACACTGAAGAATAGCTGAGGAAATAGTCATGGCTTTAGGAAGTCTGGCTAAAGGCACTAAAGACACGCTTGATATTGGTTGGTTACAGTTAGAGAAAAGATTGGCCCCATTGCCACACCAGACTACATCCAGAATGCACCCGGTTTGCCTAAAACACGCTCAGGTAAGTTCAGAATTCCCCAGGAATTGGGACGGGCTACAGCCCAGTGGTGGCAGGTATGTGGATGAAAGTCCTTAGAAGGGGTGGGATCAGTCAGCGTTGTTACCAAGTAACAAGAGGTGTGTGGGTCACCAGGGAAAATCATGAGGCGAGTTCTCCGGAAGATTGCTCAGAATGACCATGACCTGGGGGATACATCTACCGTGGCTGACCCATCCGTCATCAACCATCTCTTCAGTCACCGCTGCCTGACCACCCAGTGAACAAGACTCTTGTCCAGGATTTCCCTGTGCTTGGCTCTCCAAATTCCTGCCCATCCATCCTGCCCCTCGCTCAGGAGTACCAAGGGCCAGTGCTAGTTGACACTTTGGTTGAAACTAGGGAGACAGTTTCCTAGGCTGCCAGGTAGAAGGGACAGGGCTCAGTCAACCTCACACTGATAGGCTCCTAGACTACAGAGGTCTCCAAGCCCAGAACAGAGACTTGAACACCATGTCCTCAACCAAAGTGTAAGTGAGGACCTAACCAGAAGCCGGGCAGCAACTCCAATCCTTTCAGCTTTCTCAGAAAGCACCAGTGCTTATCTTTGGCCTTTAGAAATGACAGTTTGCTAGTCTATGGATAATTTTTTTTAAAATACCTTGTCTCTGTTCTGAGTCTGAATTCCTGGCAGATGGTAGCATTGTCTGTCCATCTGCTCTAGAGACTAGGCAGTGGGTTCGGTCTCCAGAGAACTATCATCTTCTTCATTGACGGAATAAGATATGCTGATCCTAGAACCAAGGGAGTTAACATTCCTTCACCATGAACAGAACCTTGCCCATGAAGGGCACTATAGGTGAAACTCTCTTTTCTTGTACTTTTTGTGCTCAAGACCCACTGCTATAGGAATAAAGTTTATTGAGCTCAAGAACATAATTGTTTTTCTTTTTTTTTTTTTTTTAGTTATCTGTGTGTTCATTATCTGCTCTGATGTGTATGGCAGATGGGAAGGGAACTGCTATGCCCCAGACTGCCCCAGGCCCCTTAATTTTGGCAGAATTAGGCAAAGCTCCACTCTGAAGCCCTCTGAGGAGACCCTAAACAAGAGTGAGAAGCCAGCACACCTATGATGTCATATCAGGGTTGTTCCTTCGTCAGATCACCTTGACCCCAGTTCTCTGGGAGTGGCTAAGCATTAGAGAACTTCAGGGTCTCATCTATGGCATCTGAAACCAGTGAACCCCCCGGCCCACCAGTGAGACCCAGTCTCTTTTCTGGCATATCCACCTTGCATGACCTGCCCTCCTCCCCTTGGTACATGAAACAATGAGTCGTTCAATCAGCATTGGTGTTTTATTTAGGGCAGAGCTGGGGAAGTCTATGTGCCCTTCTACCCTCCTCCTCCTGTCACTCGGTCCTACCCCAGGTCAAGGCACTAGAACCTGCCTTGGTGAGAGGGCAATGAAGATGTACAGGGTTTATGGGCCTTTGCCTCAAAGCAGCTTCCGTTCCCACACTCCAAAGATATGGGGACCTCCAGAACTCTTCCAATGGAATCATAGCTTTTCTGGTCCTCGGATGGAAGGCTGAGAGAAGGTACCCAGGATTTTCTCTTCCCTGAAGCCCCCGGAGGTCTATGGAAGAGACAAGCTCCCCTAAGATAGGGACAGGGCTAGCCCCTCAGGAGAGGAGTGCCAAGTACAGGGGTTGGAAGGTCTCTTGAGTGAAGTCCAGAACGTGCCTTCACACAGGATAGGGGTTGTCCAGGACTGCTACTCCTGCTGCCACACCTCCATCTGCATGCTCAATGGCTTTGGTTCGAAGCAGATGCCCCACATGCTTGTTCATCACAAGTGTTGTTCCCTGTCTGTAGAAATGAGGTCAGGAGACATATTAGAGACCTAGCTGGCCAGTAGATTGGAAAAGGGGCTACATTTAAGAAATGCTAGGATTTTAGAATCAGATTTGGAGTTGCTTCCTAACTTGGAAATTATTAACTCTGAAGCTTCTTAACCTTCCTAAAAATGTCCTAAATTTAAAATTGAGAAATTCCTCTTATATTACAGGATGGTCAAACGGATTAAATAAATCGAGAAAAGCTTATATAGCATGATTCAGATACACATTTATGTCCTGAGCTATATATTTCCTTTAACTGTCTTTCAAGGTGCCTGTGGTGGTAATGTGAGTAAGAGTAGGGAGAGTAGCAAGCAAACTGCTGCAAGTAGTTAGAGCGGGGGAAGGCTGAGGTGGAGGGCATGGCATGGTGGCATTTGGTTGTCTTTACACCTTGCCCTGACCTTCAAGTATTTTTCAGGCAGTTGCTTTAGGGGCCTTGTTCCTTACCAATTCCAAAGTCCTCTCTTTTCTATTTTTCTTTTTTATTTGAAACAGGGTCTCACTGTAGCCTTGGCTGTCCAGGAACTTGCTGGCCTTTACCTCATAGGGATCTATCTGCCTGTCTCTGCCTCCTAAGTTCTGGGACAAAAAGCATACACTACCATGCCTCCTTCTTGATTCTTAGTATTCAAATCCAAATCCAGAAACTACTCAGCATTTCAAAGTCACTAAATACTCTCCTCTCTCGTCTTTCTCTGGAATCTCTATTGGTTTTCGAGCTGGACTCAAGACTTTCACTTCCTGGAATCTTGGCCATCTTTTCTCAGACCTCTTGGTACTACATGGAATTTCCTTTACAGCTATAAAGCGTGTCTCTTCCAGGACTCACTGTTGGTGCTGTGGGCTGGGCAAGTCTTGGATCCTTAGCGTTATTTAACAGGCAAGGAAACAGGTCATAAAGCTAGAGCTGAAACTGAATTCTGTGGTTCATGGCTCTATCCAAGGTTCATTCTGTGCTTTGCTGGCTGGCACTCTTATAGGGATGTAGTAGAAGAATCTGTTCCTGACTGGCTTACCTGACATAGACTCCAAAAATACCCAACTCCGAGATACACTGGACCACTTGGGCAGGGCTGCCAGGCCGTAGCAAACAATTCCTAAAAGGCTCAGGTTCAATCTTCTCCATGAGAATGTAGGAAGCTCTCTCCTCGCTGTCCTTCAGCTGCTCCAGAGCTTGTACCATTTCCTCCCCATATAAGTTATTACCTGCAATTAAACTGGCCAGTCACACAGAACATATCTGGCTTCTGAGAAGGAAAGAACACCCTGTCACCACACTGTTCTGCTTGGATTGCCCCATCTATGGATGTTTCTCCTCAGCCACCATTACTGGTTCCTTCTCTTCTTAAATGTTGGGGTTCCCTGGGCCTGTGGAGATGTCTCAGTCTGTAAAGTGTTTATTGTGTAAACACAAAGACCTGAGTTGTGATCCCCAGTATCTATGATGTGTCTGTATCACTCTCTCTTAGTGTGGGCAAGTGGAAGGTGGAGATAGATGGATCTCCAGAGCCTGCTGGCTAGCCACTAGTCTAGTAAGTTTGTGAATTCCAGGATCAGCGACCAGAGCTTGCTGGCTAGCCACTAGTCTAGTAAGTTGGTGAATTCCAGGATCAGCGACAGACTTTGTTTAAAAAATGGTGGAGAGCAAGAGAGGAAAACAATGGATGTGACTGTGTGCACACGGGCTCAGGTGGGCATGCACACGCATGCACACACACAACAACACAGATGTTGACGTTCTTTAGGAGTTCTCTACCTTTGCTCTGTCCTCTACTTTTTGCTCCTAAGGCTCCATCTATACTGTATACTTTAACACCCAAATCTTCTAACCCATGTTCTTTGTTCTAGACATCATAGGCATGTACCATGTCCTTAATGCAAACTCAGTATATCCACGTGGATATCTATTTCTGCTAGAACTTACTTCTCCTGAACTTGCTACTCCTAATAGGATGAAAGGCATCCCTGAGTCCTATTTAAGTTCACTCTTCCTATGTCACCTTAGTTAGCTTACCTATGTTACCAACTCAGAAATGTCGCCATCTATGCTCTATATTGTCAGAACCCTAGTCTGGGCCTCTACATGGGTCTTCTTCTTCTTCTTTTTTTTTTTTTTTGGTTTTTCGAGACAGGGTTTCTCTGTGTAGCTCTGGCTGTCCTGGAACTCACTCTGTAGACCAGGCTGGCCTCGAACTCAGAAATCCGCCTACCTCTGCCTCCCAAGTGCTGGGGTTAAAGGCGTCCGCCACCACTGCCCGGCTTACATGGGTCTTCTTGACATTGGTTATCAGCCTTCTTCCATGGTCTGTCACAAATACCTCTTCTCATTCCAAGAAACCTATAAAGGCTGAAGCTCATCACTACTAAACCTACTTGGATCCTGAATAGTTCATGTATCCCTTCCCTGTTGGAACTTTAACTTGGATAAAATACAGGTCATAACATCTATTTGTGTGTGTGTGTGTGGGGGGGGAATATATGCATGTGTGTGCGCACACACATATGCAAGTGGAGGCAAAGTCCAATATCCAGGATCTGCCCTCCACTCCAAAGTCCTAGAGGTATAGATGCTTGCTAGCATGCTTGGCTTTTCTGTGGGGGTGAAGATCCAGTGCTTGCATAGTAATCAGTTTAGTGCCTGAGCCAGCTCCCTAATCCCAGATTTCCTGGAATATTTTCAATGTTCTTTATTATCAGGTCCCAGTAATCATTCCCAGCCCATATTCCTGACATCTCCAACCCTAACCTCACCAGCTTCTCATTAACCTCTCAACAGTCCAGTCCATGTTTTTATGGCCTAGTGCTTTTACTTGAAAGGTCTTTCTTCAGTTTAGAATGATCTTCCCCATTTTCTACATATAAGAATCCCACCTGTCCTAAGACTCAAGTGGGAAGTCAAGTCTGTAAGGTAGACATGATCCCCGCCCTCAAGGAGTTCACAGTGAACAGGAATACAACCAAGTATTCCCTTAGACTCCCCAGTATGCACCTATTCCATTTCCCTATAGTTTACCCACAGGTACTTCAAAACCAAGCTTGTCCAAACTATCTGCTGTAGTTAATCAGGTCCCCTAATACTCCACAGTGCTTAGTTATAGGGTACTGGGAGATATGCTCCATGCTGGGATCTGGGTCACTTTCTCTATAACCATTAAGCCTGGGACTGAATCCACATCAAGTGCCAATCAGCACTGACAACAACCTATAGCAGCTCCACAAAGGAGATGGACCTACCTCCGCCCTCTCTCTGGGGCTTCAGCACAAAGTGGCTAGGAGCAGCAAGGGCCTCAGCAATGGCCTGATCCCCTTCTTCACCCTGATAGGAGGCAAAAAATAGTCACTAGAATTCAGGCTGTAGGTCCTGCTGGTCATGCAGAGTGACATCAGGGGAGGGACAAAAGGGAAAACAACCATAAATTCCTTTTGGCTAGACAATTCAATCCGGATGGATGTGACCCTTAACTCACTAAACACCAAACAGGCTTTCAGTACCGCAGCAAAGGCCTGGAAAGTGGCTACAGATATTCCCTAATTCTTTCTACTCTCCACAGTCATGCCCTCTGGTTTTCATCCTTATCATCATAATTGCTGAAGGAGTTTACAGTGGATGTTAGCCCCCAGGTTTTAACTCCTGCTGTGGTAGTTTGAATATGCTTGGCCCAGGGAATGTCACCACTAGGAGGTGTAGCCTTGTTAGAGGAAGTGGGCTTTGAGACCCTCCTCCTAGCTGCCCATGAGCCAGTCTTCTCCTGGCTGCTTTGGATCAAGATGCAGAACTCTCAGCATCATGTCGGCCTGGAAGCTGCCATGCTCTCACCTTGATAATGGACAGAACCTCTGAACCTGTAAAGCCAGCCCCAATTACATATTGTCCTTTATAAGAGTTGCCTTGGTCATGGTGTCTGTTCACAGCAGTGAAACCCTAAGACACCTGCCCTCAAGGTTTAGGGGTCCTCCAGAACACCAAGGATGTGAGCCATATGCCAACCACAGTACCAGCTGTGCTGCACCCTCCCCTCAACACATTTGAGCCCTGGTCTCTGTTGTGTGGTAGAGAAAGCATTACATACCATGTCCAGTGAATAGAGGCCAGCAAAGGTGGCACGGAGGCGGGCCACAGCCTCAGGCTGGCCTTGAAGCAGGGCTTCCAGCAGTCCCACCCTGCTCAGTTCCTGCTGCACCTTCTTAGTACCAGCCAGCTGTGTGGCAATGTCCGGACACTTGGCAGCACGTGATCTCTCTAGCAGCAGGCGTGCTTCCCAGTTCTGCAGATGCAATAAGACCACAGAGCCTTTACTGAGTAGGTGCCAGGCACTGTGCCTTTTAATCTTCAAGCTGATTATCACTACAGCATCCTTGTGAGGCAGCTATGACCACTCAGTCTGCAGGATGCTAGTCTTTTGGGAGTTTGTGGTCTAGCAAACTGATCCAAGTCCATAGTTAAATGGCAAATTACTACAAGGAAATATCTTTGGGGAGGAGGAATGGGGTCTTACTATGTAGCTCTGTCTGGAACTTGCTATATAGACCAGGCTGGCCTCAAACTCACAGAGATCCATCTACAGCTGTCTCCTGAATGCTGGGATCACCACATAAAAATGAAAAGACATTTTGTGAGGGTAAGGAAAAACTGGTGAGCAACTCTTGCCTGTCTTCTTTCCTTCCCTCTCCTTCTCCCCCACATCTTTTTGACTCCTTCCCTCTCTCCTCCAACCACCCTCTCTTTTGAGACCAAGTCTCACTTGGTAGGCAGTCTGGCCTGTAATTTCCTAGATAGCCTAGGCTGTCCTCTTGCCTCAGCCTTCAGAGTACTAGGAGATTTGTCATTTCTTAACAGGATCTGGTTCTGGAACCCAGACTGTCCTGGAATTCGCAGTCTTCCTGCCTGTGTCTCCTGCATGCTGGGATCATAAACATGTACCACCACACCTGACTGGATGAGGTCTGAAGGGTGTGGCATACTTGATTATAAGCTGAGCTTTTCACTGTGCTCCTGAGAAAATGCAACAGGTAAAAATCTAGTTAACCATACACTCTTTAGCCTTTTATCAAGTATAGTCCACTCCTCCCTGGAAGACCCTGGAAGCCTGAGTTCCCCAGGGCTTTCATCTCAGGATGCTGCTCCAGCTTCTCTCTGACTCCTGACTCCCGCATTCTAGCCAAACAAGACTGTAATTACTTACATTTCATTCCTTCTTACGGGTCTTTTACTTACTGAATTTCTGTCTGAAATTCTCTGCCTTTTAACTTTCCCCATGGATAGCTACAGCCTTCTCATTCTTAAGTCTTGGTTCAGTCGTCTTTCCCCTGACAGTGTGGGCTTCTCCATAACCCTCTATCTTTTCATCCTGGTCTTTCAGTCAAAGCCAATTACCTGTCAACTAGACATGTTCCCTCAGGCTGAGTATAGTATTCCATATTTGTAATGCTCATACACAGATGGCTGAGGCAGGAGGGTCTTGAGTACAAAGCCAGTCAGAGCTACAATAATGAGTTCCAGCATGCCTGGGCTATAGACGTAACAAAAAACATAATAATAAACCAAATAATAAACATAACAAAACCAAAATTCAAAAAATAATTTTTCTATTTTTTCTCTCTGATGTCATCTCCCTGACCAGGCTGTGTATTCATCATAAGAACCAGACAAGGCCTTGTCTTGTTTTCTGTTATATCCTCATAGGGACTTTCATAGGGACTCAGTATTTGTCATTGTTGCTCAGTGAAGTGAAATTCGAGTAATATCCTGACAATAGGCAGTCTGGCAGGTGAAACTCACTGGAAAATGGGCCCTATGGCAGACAGGATCATATGAACAAAGGTCTGCAGGTGGCTAATCACAGGCTGAATAGTCTTATTGTTCTAGAAGCTTAGACTACAAGAGACAGGGAAATGTCAGGATCAGGCCTCCCAGCTCTGGTTCTCATTCTCAGGCACTAGGGAGAAAGTTGCCCTTGTCGTGATCAAGGACACCTGTCCACAGCTGGATCAAGGCTAAGGCCTAACGTGCAAGCCCTGCCTCTACCCAGTGCTGTCTACTGGAATAGCTTGGCCTGATCTTCACCAATCATCTCAGTCAGCCAACTCACTGCTGACTGGGCAGTCACAGAGGCCCAGAACACAAGACTAGAAAGATGTCTCGTGGAAGCAGAAAAACTAAAACTCAAACACCAGAGTTGTCTAACAAAGCCTGTAGCTGTATATCCATGTTCCAAGTGCAGGCCAATTGCTCTCTATAAAAACTGTCCTGCTGCCTCCCTCTCCTGAAACCTGGATCTGTTTCCCAACAGACAATTTCCCTCTCCTCTAGTTAGCAAGTTTCCAGCACTTGCCATGTCTCCGGACAAAAGGACTTTCCCTAGAGCTATCCTTCAGTAGCTGTTCCCTATAGAGCTTAACCCCAAAGAACCCTGAGTGGACTATAAATCTTGCAGGGGCCCCTTCATTTTCAAGCATAGCTCCTGTTTTCAGAAGCTGAGACCCAGGAGGGACTGGTAAAACTATCAAAGTTCTGACTTTCAGCTCACCACTCAGGTATTTCCTTGCTTCTTTGTTAAATATTTTTTAAAAGATGCATTGTTATCATATGTGTATGAGTATTATTCTGCATGCATGTATTTGTACTGTGTGTGTGCCCGGCACCTGTGGAGGCCAGAAGAGGGCACTGGATCTCCTGGAACTGGAGTTACAGATGGTTGTAAAGTGCTGTGTGGGTTGGGAACCAAACCTGGGTCCTCTATAAGAACTTATAAGAATATAAGTATTCTTAGCTGCTGAGCCTCTCTCCAGCCCTTCCTTCCTTCTTCCCTTCTTTCTTGTTTAAATCCAGGCCTTTTTAGCCTTTCCTCCACGGTCTAGGTGTTAGCCTCAGGAGAGAAGAATGGTATATTTAAAATACACCCGCCTAAGAGTCAGAAATCCTAGGAAATTCTTGTGAGATTTTAGACAAGCCTCTACATGGCTCCAAACTTTAGTCTCCTCATCCATGTAATAGGGGTAATTATAAGTCTCACAGGATAGTTGTAAGAGTTAAATAATTTTTGAAACTACACGGTAGTTAGCAGGATGAGGTAATATTGATTGCTGTGAACATAAATGAGAACATGATCAAACAAACAAAACTTTTCTGACTCAGATAAAGGAGAAAATGAAAATGGCCAGAGAAGCTGGGCACGATGACTCTTGTCTATACTGTTAGCACTTGGGAGGCTGAGGTAGGACACGCACTCACTTGAGGCTACACTGAGTTTCAGGTCAGCCTTCAAAGAAGAACTTGTTCCTCCCTACTCCCAAAAAAGCCACAGAAAAGAACAAACAAAAGTAGGTGAGTGGGGGGGGGGGGGGGGGGTGGCCTGGAACTAGCTTGCATCAGCTAGTGAGAGCTGGCTGTACCCATCTCTTCCCGGATCTTTGGTCAGAGTGGTTAAACTGAGTAGCTCAACATTACACTATGAAAATTAGCCACGCTATACACTGGGGCTCTTCCTCTTAGGAAGATGCTTGTTAAACATTTGCCAACATATTTCCAGAAAATATAATAAATAGCTAAAACACTACAGATAAGATTTCTGAGGATTCAGATCCTAAAGATCTTGTAAATGAAAGGTTTGGGGTTGGGGGGAGAAGCCCGCAGGAAGAAGAAAAGAGGCGTGCCCAGCAGCAGTCCCAAGAGAAAGAAGGAAAGCGTGGTTGTGACGCCTGAGCTGGGTTTCTGTGGAGCTCTAATGGCTCCCTGGAGGTGCAGAATGGTCAGATAGAAAATACCAACCTGTGGATTATACTGACTGGGCATGTAGCCATCTCGGAAGTAAACCACAGCAACTTCCTGGTCATCCCTGTAACATAGGATAAAAAAAAGCTTCTGAATAAAATTATTACTGATGTGTTTGGTGGTTCAGTCTATTTCGGGATATATCCAAAGCACATGTGGTAGTCCATACAGTAAGCCTAGATGGGGGTTTCACTAGAATTAGTGACAACAGAAACCTACTATTTCATTAAAAACTGAGATGTGCTTTAGAATATTTTGGATCTAAAGTTGTTTTATGAAGGCAGCAAGGAAACAAGGTTAGCATAGGTAAAATTAAAAAAACACATGCATCCAAAATTTTGAGTGAAAGAATCATATTGCCATGATTAGCAAAACAGAATTGCACTTTGTATTTCTACTGCTTAAAGAAGCAAAAGCCAGACTAAGATTTTGTAAACTGTGGTGGGGATGTGTAAAAAACTTGACTCTAAGATAATTTCTTCCCTTGCCCTTGGCCTATTTCCTATTATCTAGTTTATCTAAAAAGTAAACTCGCTACTTGGTTTTGTTAATGATAACAGCCTGTTTGGAAATATCTGAAGTAGATTGGGAAAGTCTGAGGAAACGCTTAACTTTTTTGTTACTTTGTTTTCTGAGACAGTCCCTCATATATCCCAGTCTGACTTTGAACTCACTTTGTACCTGAGAATGACCCAGAACCCCTGATCTTCCTGCCTCTACCTCCCAAGCAGTAGGATTATAAATGTGTGCTATCACACCTGGCTACATTCTTTTGTTTTTAGACAGGGTCTCATTATATAGCTTTCTACGTACCTTGAACTTTCTGGAACCTGGAACCAGGCTGGCCTAGAACTCCGAGATCTGCTTGACTTTGTCTCTGGAGTGTTGAGACTAATGGCATGTGCCACCATGTGAAGCCCTGGCTAGGTCTAACTTCAACCCATTATATGGTATTAAAGCTACAGTGTGATGACCCATAGGAAAAACAATACGGCCTGTCTTAGAAGACAAATTCAGGCTGTAGTGCAGACAGTGGCAACCAGATGGTCAAAGATGAATCTGCCTCCCTGCCTGCTCAGCCCGATTGCTCAGGCCTGTTTTGACTAGCCACAAAGATGGGCAAAAAAAAATCTTTAGAACCTCAGGGTTCTCTATGAACAACTAAGGTTATCTTTAAGGATGATGTTCTTATCCAGAAGATCAACAGCTCTGCTATATCCCCTTTAGAAGTAGAGCGAGGTGTTCCTAAAATTTCCTGGGAGAAATATTAGGAGAAAAGAAAACAAGGTATTGTATTCCCAGAAGAAAAGTTCTTTAGTGATGGGAGGTGTCAAGAGAGGTTCTTAATCCAGCTGTCTAGTGGCTCCTTGGGGATGCTTACATAAACAGCCTTCGGTTTTGGTCTAGAGAACCCCTTTCAGCGACATCTTCAAATCTTCGGCGGATTACATGGATCTTCCTGGGGAAGAAGAGTGAGAATCAGAGGTCGTAGATGTGTGTCCTGAATGGGCCTCTCGCCTGGGGCCACACCTGAGGGTCTCCTCCTTCCCTTACCTGTCCAGCAGCTCATTCTCTATAGCACGCTGGTCAAATATGTTCCTTTCCTTCTCCTGAGCAATCAGCAGCACCACTGCACTGCAGAAAGAGCACAAGTGAGCCAGGGCTGCAGCGAGCTTGTCCTTCCTGCCGCTCCCCTCAGAGCCAGGTAAGAGCACAGCTTCTCAAGCAGTCCTGCAGATGCAGGCTGCAATCCCAGCACTTGGGGTTGGGAGAAAAAGGCAAGAAGATCATGAATCTGAAGCCAGTCCTACAGAAAGGAGGGATTGAGGAGAAGGTTCAGTCAATAATGTGCTTGCCATGCAAGCATAAAGACCTGAGTTCCAGCTCCTGAGACAGGAGGATCCCTGGGGCTTGCTGGCAAGCCAGTCTAGCCAAATTGGTGAGCTCCAAGTTCAATGAGAGACTGTCTCAAAAACAAATGGAAAGAGACTGAAGAAGACACTAGATGTTGAGTTGGCCTCCACATACATGTACACACCAGACAGACAGACAGACAGACAGACAGACAGAATATACCTTCCCTGCAAGAACAGATGCTCCCTCAAGTTTGGATTGCCTGAGGAAACAATACATTTCTTGAAAATAGGAAATGCAGTGTGGGAAAGGAGGCATCCCTGTCTGTTCTCTAGTGGTAGATGGAATACTGCGATGATGTCAAAATTCTGTACAACTTAAAATTTAGATTTAAAACCATCTAATCATACCCACTTTCTTTTCCCTTAGAAGATAACTTGGGCCATGTGTGACGGTGCACTCTTTGATCCCAGGACTCAGGTGGTGAAGACTGGAGAATTGGGCGTTTAAGACTGGCCTAGGCTACCTGAGACCCTATCTTAAAACAACCAACAGAAAACATAACACCATGATTCAAAAATCTGTCTGGAAAGTAAGCAAGGAGTGTTTTGTAAATCAACCACACTGCTGGTCAGGTGCTAGTGACTCCATACTGAGGGTGTAAAGAACGTGAGCTGAGGGAGCTCTTACATGAAAAACAAGGGGCCAATGGAACTCCACAGAGGCAACTGCAAACAAGTGCCTCTTGGGACCTCAGCAGCTCTGTAATGTCCACAGGGCCACATCTGGTCTCACAGTAGTAATGGGATCACTAAGGCTTGCTGGGCCGGTTTCTCTGTTCATCCAATAGCTTCTTAAAGAAGCTGGAGCCTGAACACTCAAGAGAAAGCTTAAACCAGTTAAGATACATTCAGTATTTTAAAAACAAGCTCTTCCCTCCCCAACTAGAAATTATAAGGCCAGTGTTCTACACTGCCGAATTCCCTTTTTGCTATTGCTGCTGTTGTGTGCTGGTGGATTCTCGCTAAGACTTTGGCTTAGTATGCTAATTATTTCTTACCTCCTATATCGACTTCTTAACTTTCTCAAACTGTGTGTGCCTGACTTCTTTCTACTTGGTTGAATACTCTTCCAGCCTGTCTCAAGTCAAGAGGACAGATAAGACATTTAAACTGAAAACTGACTTTAAACTAGGTCTGTAACTAGAAAGTGATTTCCTATACGCCATCTTGCCTTGAGAGACCCAAGAGCCAAAGGCCTTGCTCTTCCCTTTGTACCCTGAACCACTCCACTCATGGGTAGGTGTTGAGGGGGCAGGGTGGCACCTGGCCCAGGATGGCTCACCTCCAAGAAGAGGCAAAGGAGGAAGCCTGAAGGCTGGAGGTTAAAATGAAATTGCATGCTCTGGCTCATTAAGTCAGCCTTTCACTTGCCAAACAGTGGGAGCCAGATTCAGAAAACACTTTCCCCGCTACTCCCTTCGCTTCTGAGAACTTTAGACTGTGCAAGACTCGGAAAGTTGTCAGTTGAGGAAGGTGAACTGGAAATAGCATGCTGGCTGGGAGAGAGGACCCAACAATCTTAGTTCTGACTCTGCCAGTGTCTTGTGGTGTGTCCTTGAGCAGATCAACTTCTTTCCCTGAGCTTTAATTGACTCATCTATGAAATAGAAGTGTTAATCAGATCTTATGTCCCAACCTTTTAATATCAATAACCACCCTTATTCTGCTCATTCTAACTACAGGCCCTTTTACTGTTGTTGTCTTAAAGATTTTTGTTTATACGTACATGATTTGGTGGTTGTATACCATGTGTATGTAGGGGCCCTCAGAAGCCAGAAGAGGGCATCTGATTCCCTGGAGCTAGAAATACAGGTAGTTGTAAGCGACCCAATGTGGGTGCTGGGAGTGGAACTCAGGTCCTCTGGAAGATCGAGAAGCACTCTTCCTCTCTGAGTATCTCTCCTGCTCCAGACCTTATGTTGGAAAGCATTTGTCTAAACTGAAACCATAATTTTACAGACAGTAAACAGAACTCCGGTCCTTTGCATGAGCAACTAATGCTCTTAACTGTTAAACCAATCCTCCAGTCTTGCTGAAATCATAATTTTATAATCAGGGCTGATGGTATATAACTCCCTACTTGGGAGGTTAAAGCAGAAGGATTGTC
This sequence comes from Grammomys surdaster, assembly GCF_004785775.1. Lineage (NCBI taxonomy): Eukaryota > Metazoa > Chordata > Mammalia > Rodentia > Muridae > Grammomys > Grammomys surdaster. The sequence goes on along the minus strand of NW_021604695.1, from coordinate 1,309,943 downwards.
ATGAGTTCAAGGCCAATGCAGGCTATATAGCAAGACCCTGTCTCAACAACAAGACTGGGATGTAGCTAAGAGACAGAGTACTCTCCTGGCACACACAAGGCCCTAGATTTGACCCTCACCATGACAAAAAGGTTTTTTAAAAAGTAAGCAAAATTATAATTTTTTCCCCCTAGACAGGGTTTCTCTGTATATCCCTGGCTGTCCTGGAACTCAACTCTGTACAGCAGGCTGGCCTCGAACTCAGAAACCTGCCTGCCTCTGCCTCCCAAGTGCTGGGATTAAAGGTGTGTACCACCACCGCCCAGCAAAATTATAGTTTAATTCTCAGATGTCTTTTCTTAAAAATTTCTGGATTTGTGTTTGTTTGTTTGTTGGAGACAGAGTCTTGCTATGTATTCCTGGTATTATACTCACTACATAGCTCAGATTGGCCTTGAACTTAAGGCCATCTTCCTGTCTCGGCTTCCTGAGTACTAGAATTGTAGGTGTGTTTTCTATTTTTGAGACAGGATCTTGATATATATCCTTGGCTGTCCTGGAACCTGCTATGTCACCCAGGCTGGCCTTGTATGCATAGAGACTCACCTGCCTCTGCCTCTTGAGTACTGAGACTAAAGGTCTGTATTGCCATGCCCAGCTCAAGAAAAAGATCAGAGAAAAGAGAAGACCCACTAAGGTCATATGTTTGCTCAGCAGAAGAGCCTTGCCACTCTCACAGTAGGTAAAGCCAGTCCCTGCTCAGAGGCCACAGAGCCTGTCACTACCGGTGGCTGACTCGAAGCACACAAATGTTCCTCTCTCCACATTACTCTTGGCCTGTCAGGGCAGGAGGCTCCCTCTGCAGGGTGTTTCATCTGCAGTTGCTCAGGTGACCCAACCCCTGACTTCACTTTCTTAAAATGGAACCTGGTGGAGAATTCTATTTGATATACTGTTTGTCCCACTTGTAAATGCTCAGAATTTGAGGCTTCTTGGAACTTAGTGGGGCTTAGCAAGCTCAGAAAGGAAATAGTGTCCTTATATATAAACACTGAGTTCTATACCAGCTGACCATCACTGTACCTCTCTGAACCCCCGCCCCTTTATCTGTAGAGCAGACACTGTAGAGCAGCACTGCCTCAGAGCAAATACCCTGAGACCCTACATGGAAAGCACTCAGTGCTCACTAGAGCAAAACTCAGTTTCACCCAGACGCTGAACAGCTGCTAGCAGTGGCCTCTCAACCATCTGGAGTCACTTACTGAGCATCTTCACACATCTGGAACATGGTTGAGAAGTAGGAAGAAAGCAAAGAAAACACTTCTAAGCAGTTAAAATGGACACCATAAAATTCCCAGATCAAAACTGACCTCATCAAAGCGGCCCTCACGCTCTTCACACATAATTACAATAACCAGGATCTCTGATTCCCTCCCGAACCGCAGCGAACCGGAAGGCAAAGGAACAGAAGCAGAGGATTCGTACGTCAAATGCACTGACAGCAGTAAAATGTAAAAGGAGACATTTAAGAAGCCAACTGGGAACATTACAGATATGGACGAGAACTCAACCCCAGAGGCACAGGTGCTTTCTAACCCTGGGTGTGGCACCAGTGAGCTTCAGCAAGATGCACCCAGTGTCCGTCATCAGGATGGCCTCCATGCAACAAGGAAACAGTGACTTAGAGTCAGCCAGCATCTTTTATTTTAGAAGGAAACCAAAACTCCACTAAAATGTTTTTGGCATTTAAAGGTGTATATTTCTATTCCTAGAAATACATTTCGTCCCCCAGTGATATCTAGCAAAGGAGAAGCTGCCACACTCAGGAGTGCTGACACGATGGCAGGGTATTACTGCCACTGCCACCATCTTCCCACATTTTCTTTTTTTTTTTTTTTTTTTTTGGTTTTTCGAGACAGGGTTTCTCTGTGTAGTCCTGGCTGTCCTGGAACTGACTGTAGACCAGGCTGGCCTCAATCTCAGAAATCCGCCTGCCTCTGCCTCCCGAGTGCTGGGATTAAAGGCATGAGCCACCACCACCCGGCTGCCTTCCCACATTCTTACTTCGCTGAACCATAGAGCTCCCAGGCTTTGGCGATCCCCAGGGCCAGTCCCTTGCTGGGGTTATTGGACAGGATCTTGGAAGCTTCTTTGGTCTTATTCAGGACATTGAGAACATGTCTGTTGGAAGAGAGATGGCTGTTCAGTAATTGGATAGAGCAGAATGCCCTTCTGCCCGTAACTTCACAGATATATATATATATCTATATATATCTTCACAGATATATATATTATGTTTTTATATATATATAAAAACATAACTCTGAAACTCAGCCGAGTGCTTAAAAGCACGTTACTACCATTCCCAGAGGAGTCCTGAGATCCCTGAGGCCATTCCAACCCAACTCAGTTTTTAAGAGAGTCAGAGCCCCTTACCTTGGGCCCCCAGGTGGAATTCATATGGAATCACAGTGACCTGGAGCACCCCTGATGGCTAGGAAGCTACTACTATGGCCCAGCCCTCAGAAGCTTCTCAACCCCCATATGCCTCAGATTCAAAACTGCTTTCGGGCATCAGATATGACTGGACCTTCCTGTCAGAGGCCCCTCAGAGCCATCATTTTCTGTGCCTGGAGCGTTAATCTCCACAATGAGGGGCAGGATTAATATGCCATGAGGGCTCTTCTTTCTCTGATACATACACAATCTGATTTCAAGTAGGAAACTGCTGTGAAGAACGCATGGCTGAGGGCCCAGGAAGGTATAGCCACAGTAAGAGGGCTCTGGCTTAGCCTGGTCCATTGAGCTCTTCCCCACAAATGTGCTCCATACTGCCCTAGGAACCCACCGGTGCACAGCTGGAGTCCGGGAGGCCAGGCCCCCAAAGCTGGCAGAGATAGTGTTGATCTCAATCTGTTTCAGGGCTTTGGAGCCATCTGCGCCGCACTGGAACATGTAATCTGAGCGATTCAGGCCCAGGAACACAGTCTGTGGAGAGAACTGAAGGCTGAGGACACTGGCCCAGGGGCTAGGGGCTGACCCTGGGGTTGAGACACACCGTACTCTATAGGGCTAAGGAGAACTGTCTGATAGTCCCAAACCCAGAAGGATCTTTCGTCATCCCAGGACTAGTCATGTGCAGGCCTAGTAGAGTCTGGTCAGAGGCAGGTTCCTATGAGATCAAGACTGAAGCCAATTCTTCTAGTAAAAATAAAAACTAATCCACTAGCGATGAAAGAGACAATCGCTAGACAAAGGAGGGGCTAGTACTGGTTACCTGGGCAACGCCCTCCTTCAGGACTTGCTTGTAGATATCAAAGAGACGGGCAGTATAGTCATCCTTTTTGATGGTGCTGGAGGAGGAAAGAGAACATTTTCTAAGCTATGTGAGACGCTACAGGTCACGGAATCCCACGCCACCCACTGACTCCTAGGTCCTTTCTGGGTCTTGACTACCCATTCCAACCTAGGAGAAAATAGTGACTACTAGTCTACCCTAGAGCCAGAGAGAAAACCTGGGTACAAACCCAAACTCTGTCACCGGCTGTCAGGCAATCTCAGGGAATCCTATCACCTTTCTACCTTAGTTTGTTCAACTGAAGAAGAAAATAACTGTGCTTATAACATAGGCTGTGGTGAGAAGTAAAGGACACTATGTTTTTAAACAATGCCTGAGTGAGGTAACTCAGACCCAAAAGGAATACATGGTATGTACTCACTGGTAAGTGGATATTAGCCAAAAAGTACAGACTACCTAGGATACAACCCACAGACCCTAAGAAGTGTAGCAAGCAGAAAGGCCCAAGTGAGGGGAAGGAAATAATCACAGGAGACAGAGGGAGGGAGGGGTCTGGGTGGGAGAGGGGAAGGGAGGGAGGAAGGGGAACAGGATGAAGTATAGGGGAGAGGGGACAGGAGAGAAGCCTAGAGGGCCAGGAGAATGATGGAAATATGTAGCCTCTGGGGATGAGAGGTGGGGGAATCCTTTTCAAAGTACCAGACACCTGGGAGGTGAGAGACACAATGGGGGTGACCTTAGCCAAAATGCCCAACAGTGGGGAAGAGGAACTTGAAGAATCTACCTCCAGTAGATAGACAGGGCCTCAAGTGGAGGGACAGTTACTAACCCACAGTCAAAATTTCTGACACAGAATTGTTCCTTTCTAAAAGAACTACAGGGACAAAAATGGAGAAGAGACTGAAGGAAAGGCAGTCCAATGACCAGCCCAACTTGGGATGCATCTCATGGGGGGACACCAAGGCCTGACACTACTGTGCTATGACTGATGTGTTTACAGACGGGAGCCTGTCATGGCTGTCCCCTGAGAGGCCCTGCCTGTCATGGCTGTCC
>NW_021604695.1:1295364-1305603 GCF_004785775.1 Grammomys surdaster | reverse complement strand
GCCTGTCATGGCTGTCCCCTGAGAGGCCCTGCCTGTCATGGCTGTCCCCTGAGAGGCCCTGCCAGCAGCTGACTGAGACAGAACCAGATACTTATACCCAACCATTGAACTAAATTTGGGGACCCCTATGGTTGAATTAGGGGAAGGACTGACGAAGCTTAAGAGGAGAGTGACCCCACAGGAAGACCAGCAGTCTCAACTAATCCAGACCTCAGGGAGCTACCAGAGACTGAGCCACCAACCAGGAGCATAGATGAGCCAGTCCGAGGCCCCTGGGCACAAATATAGCAGAGATCTGCCTAGTCTGGCATCAGTGGGGGAAGATGCGGTTAATCTTTGAGAGACTTGAGGCCTCAGGGAAGGGGAAGGGCTGATGGGAGGGCACCTTCTTGGGAGGCAAGGAGGAGGAGGAGGAAATGGATGAGGAACTGTGGGAGAGGGGACCAGGGCAGGCAATGACTGGAATGTAAATAAATAAAATAATTTTTAAAAATCCAAACATCTTGAATACCTGATGGCTGAGAAAATTTCTGACTGACCTAAAGTCAACTCTCCGTAGCACTCTGGTTACCTCCCAGATATGTCCCCCCTCCTCCATGACAGTACCCAGGGCATTCTGTGGTGTGCCTGCAGGTTTTTCAGGCCCAAGGTCCGTATCCTGGTTTACTGCTTAAGTTAGTCCTCATATGATACTGTTTCTGTGGAGAAGTGTTTGCTGTCCAGATCAGAGGCCTTGTCTACATGCTCTCGAAGCAACATGAAGGTCCCCTTTACAGAGCTGCCTGAAGATGCAATTTTCACTTTATTATATGATAACTAATGTCATCTCTTCTGTTTGGCTAGAGACTTCAAGAAGGTGGGTTAGATCTAATAGGCCCATCATCTCAGCCCAGGGAGCTGCTGTGGACACGTGCTCGGGGCTCGTCCAGTGTGGTTTTCTGGAGCCTTAAGAAGAAGCACAGCAAAGAGGAGTCTGGAAGTCATTAACACAACATCTGATGCTTCTCAAGATTCGGGGCAAACTTGGTGTCTCAGCCAGGTTTATAGGCTTATCTGTTTACAGGAGGCGTGGGGTGGAGCAGTGTGGGGTAGGCAAGGAGTTTGCCTTGAAGCCTCTCTGCCCCTAGCCAGCCCCCTCTGGAGGGTGAGCGCTTTCACGGGGGCCTCTCTTAGCCCATGGTAAAGTGAAGGATCCCCAGATGGACTTTAGCCTCCAAGAAAAAGGACACAATTTTGCTTCTCTGAAGAGGGACACCTTTCAACTCCAGGTTCTACGCTGGATTTTCTTGATGGTGGTGGAGAGAGGGAGGGGGAAGGCTGGGTTCTGAGGTCTTTGGAGCTGGTCTCCCACCTAATCACACTGTCAAGTGTAAATGGGCTTAAACCAGAGTACTTGTGATGAGCATAAAGCAAGCCCATCCTGAGAGAGAAGGTGGTGGCAGGGGTCATGCATTCATGACCCACTGGATTTGGCTGCAAGCCAATGGTTTCCAAACTTCATATCATTATTATTTCTTCTCATATCCAACCTGCCACCAAGGAACACATATGAAAAAAATTTGGTCCCTAACAAAATAGTTTTCCATCAAAAACTTAACCATAGAGATATAATTATATGCATATAGCACATATATAAAGCATATATATGTATATGTATGTATATACACATACACACACACACACACACACACACATATATGATTCTAAAGTAAGCAATTTATACTTAATTCCAAAATTCACTTGCTTCAGGACCTGAAGATCTAGTGACAAGAGACAAAGGAATGGCTGTCTACATCTATGTGAGCTGGTCAGGGTTGTTGATTTGTATCTTCAGTACGACTTGGTCTGCATTTTGTCCTATCCAAAGATGTGACGCTTTAGGTGACAAGAAGAGTTCATTAAAAAAAAAAAATTAAACATATCTTTTAATGGCCTTCCCTACTGCCTGTTTTCTTCCAAAACCAGGCCATTTACCATAATTCCAAATGGAAAATTTTTTTCGAGACAAAGTTTCTCTGTGTAGCCCTGGCTGTCCTGGAACTCACTCTGTAGACCAGGCTGTCCTCGAACTCAGAAATCCGCCTGCCTCTGCCTCCCAAGTGCTGGGATTAAAGGTGTGCGCCACCACCGCCCGGCGGAAAACTTTTTTAAAACTTATTTATTTTTATTATCTAAGTATTAATGTCTTACCTACGTGTATGTAAATATACTCCATGAAATACTTGGTGCTTGAGGAGGCCAGCAGGGGGCGCTGGAGCCCTAGAACCCCCTGGTTCCCTGTGAGCCACCATGCTGGTGCTGAGAACTGAACCCTGGTCCTCTGCTCCAGGGGCAACTGCTTTTAACCCCTGAGCTACCTCTCCAGTCCTCCTGACCATCGAGGTTCTTGTCATGGAAAGCAGGGGGTGATTGACCACAGGATCACAGCAACCTTAGACCTCAGTCAACCTCATTTTTCAGATGAAGAAACTGAGGCTCAGAGAAGGAGGAGGGCTTTCTTTTTGCCTGCCAGACAAAACGCAGCAGAGCCAGCATTGGAAGGCAGCTCTCCTCACTCCTTTTCTACCTTTTGTCCTCTGAGGGGTGCCTGCTCCCCATTCCACAGCAACAAGTCACGGCTCCCCAGCCTTCCCATCCCATGCTTTTAGCATCCCTGGTCCCCAAGACTCAGCTCTCAGTACCTAGACAGTGTTTGCTCCAGGAAGGCTGTGTTTTGGCTGACAGCATCCACCAGTATGTTGAAGTCCATCTGCACAGCATAGGCCTGCTCCAGCAGAGCACTGGGTACTGGTGAGGGGAACAGCGTGAATGGGGCGTACGTCACCACCTGATCAACGAGAGAGTCGGGCAGGGGGACAGCTGTGAATGGGGCATCTTCTCACAAAGTCAGATTTAAGGCACTGAGCACATAACTGCAGGGCAGCAGTCACTTCATGAAGGGAAGAGATGAGAAAACAAGCAAGAAAGGGTACAATGGCAGCTTCCAGGGTCTGTGACAATTCTACAGGGTTTTCTTTAAATGAGAGGCACACAAAATAAAAACTCCCACAAGAATTATTAGGTACTTACTGCTTAGCCGGGCAGTGGTGGTGCATGTCTTTAATCCCAGCACTTGGGAGGCTGAGGCAGGCGGATTTCTGAGTTCGAGGCCAGCCTGGTCTACAGAGTGAGTTTCAGGACAGCCAGGGCTATACAGAGAAACCCTGTCTCGAAAAACCAAAAAAAAAAAAAAGGTACTTACTGCTTGCAGATCATTAAGACAGGTCCAACATTAAATTCTATGAGGAAGGTGCTATTGTTATTCAAACTTAGCAAAGGACTGAGTTAGAAGTTAATAGGTCTAAAATATATTCAGGTGCTGATGTTTGGATTTGAACCAGGATGGTTACTAAACCACTCCAGCACACTCAAACTACATGCTCACCATATAACGGCACTCCCCTCCTATGTTCCTGATGTTGACATCTGTCCCCCATGTCAAGAGATCACACCCGAGGGCCCTGGCCTTCTAGCTGGGGTAGGGGGAAAGGCTCCTGGTAGGGAGTCAAAATGAACTGTGGCTCTCCGACTAGAGCCAGGAGTGCCCTGCCCTTGTCCTTGAGAACAAGTGGTGACTCTGGTTAATAGGCTAGCATTTAGTTGCCTGCTGGGTTCTTTGGACTTTGACATAGTCATGAAATCCAAGTATCATTTAGGATGGTTATTCTAAAAGGGAGATATTCCTCCTGTTGTTTCCAGCAACAAACGAACTGGAACTTGGCAGATAAAAATAGAGCCTATTACTTGAATTATTTACCCTCTCGGTTAATATCGGTTTGCCATTATGGTAGAATGGGTTTATGGTGGTAGAACTTTCTCTTTGATTTTTCTTTTTGTTGTTGCTGTTGAGTTTTTTGAGGCAGGGTTTCTCTATGTATGTAGCCCTGGCTGTCCTTGAACTCAACTCTGTAGACCAGGCTAGCCTTGAACCCAAAGATTCACCTCTGCCTCTGAGTGCTGGGATTAAAGGTGTGTACCACCACTGCCCAGCTTAGAACTTTTACTAACATACTTTCTTTTAAAAAATTCCCTTATCGCTTCTCGGCCTTTTGGCTAAGATCAAGTGTAAAAAATTCCCCTGAGCTCCCCCCTCTCATCTTCTGTGTGTGCTCTCCCCCTTCTTTCTCTCTCCCCCACTTTCCATGCCAATGTCCCTGGCCTTGGTCCTTGGGGCCAATGAACTTGCCTACCCAAGAGCAGCTTCCAAAGAAACCTGCCTGTTATACAATCTTAAAAAATTATCTTGAACTATATATTACAAACAATCATACACATTTCAAAAGAGCTCTAAACAGCTAGGTGTAGTGGCACATGCCTTTAATCCCCAAACTTGGGAAGCAGAGAAAAGCAGATCTCTGTGAGTTCAAGGGCAGTTTGGTCTACAAAGTGAGATCCATATATATTGATAATATATATGTTCACAAGTGATCTCCTTTTTACACATAAAGATCCTGTCTCCAAAAAAAAACAAACCAACCAACCAAACAAACAACAACAACAAAACAGGGGCAGGATTACTGCAGATCATGGAAGAGGTGACCAGCACTCAGAGTGCAAGGCTTTAAGACACAGGAGTCTGCCTCTCCCAAGCCCCACCCAACATAAAACATTCCCAGATTTTTTCTGCCAAGACTTCCGTCTGTCCTGACCTCAGAACTCATCGTGCCTTCAGCTGTCTCAGTCCACAGGCTGAGACACATAGCTCTCACTTTTTAGAGAAAACAACAGCACACATTTGACAATAACGCTCTGCTTTGTCACCAGGGAACAACAGGAAGAGTGAGATGGGGGAGAAGCAACTCCCAGACCACCTGATATTTGTTTGTTTGTTTGAAGACAGCCTCATACAGAACAGGCTGGCCTCACTGTAGGCTAGGGTGAACTTGAGCTCTTTTTTAAAAAGTGTGTGTGTGTGTGCGCGTGTGCATGTTCTATAGCATGCATATGAAGTTCAAAGGACAATTTCTGGGAACTGAGTCTTTCCTTCCACCACTAGGTTAAGGAATCAAACTCAGATCCTAAGCTCAGTGGCAGGTGCCTTTACCCATAGAGCCATCTAGTGGTCCAGTCTTGAACTTCAGCTTCCCCTGATTCCAATTCCCAAGTGATGGAATTACAGGCCTGTACTACCACTCTTTCTCAGTTTGATTTATGGAGATAAGCTGGGTAACTTTCTGTCGTTGTTGTTGTTGTTGTTGTTGTTGTTATATTTATCATATTATTTGCATGTGTGTATGTATATAGACTTGGTAGTGTGGGTGAATGCATGTACTTTAGAGTTGAGTGGCTTTCCCTCGTTTGACCTCCCTCCATCTTCATTTTTTGAGACAAGGTCTCTGACTAAACCTAAAAGTCAGATTTGACAGGCTGGCTAGCCAGTGAACTCCAACAGATCTGGGGTTACAGGTGCCTACTACTGTGCCAGGGATGGACTGGGGTCTGAACTCAAGTTCTCTGGCTTGCTCAGCAGGTATGTAAAAAAAATGACCCATCTCCCCAGACCCTACTGTTTTAGTGTTGGCTCTGACTTTTTTTTTTTTTATGCTGCTCTGGGGATGGAGAGATGGCTCAGTAGTCAAGAGCACCAGTTGCTCTTGCAGAGGCTCTCCCAACACCCACATGGCAGCTCCCAACCACCTGTAACCACAGTTCCAGAGCACCTGAGGCCTCTTCTGGCATCTGTAGGTAGTACACATACATACACGTGAGCACACACAGAAACACATAAAATAAAAAGAAATATTTTAAAATAAAAATGCTGCTAAACTTTTTTTCCTGAAAAAAAGGAAGAAGACGACACTAACAAAAATGTAAAGCTGGCTTGCCTCTGAAGGAAAGGGTGGCTGGAGGAAGGAGCCTTACTGGACACTGGATGTGTTTTCAAACAGTGCACCTAGCTCATGTGTTACCTGTTCTAAATGAACTTACTGTCTAATGTTGCAGGTGCCAAATCTTCAGCTGGTTTGCTCATGATCTACAGGGTGAAGGTGACAGTCCCCTCTGCCCACAATCAAAAGCTGGGCTGTCTGACCTCACCTGAGTACACCCATGGACCAGCCCTACCTCTCAGTTGCATTCTTTGAACATTTTTGCCCTCTCCTACCTTGGGGTGTCCTCCATTTGTCTTTTAAGCTCAGTCTAACTTTCATTCCCGGTTTTACCTCCAATCAAAATGGATCACTGTTTCTATGGGGCGTCCCAAGAGAGAGAGCAAGGTGGGAACGTGCAGAGGATTGCCTCGGGAGCCGAACTCCACGGGATCAGAGTCTGGCTCTGGCAACCTTCCCACGACCTCAGTGACCTCAGTCAGGTTACTTAACTTCTCCGAACTTCAATGTCCTCATCTCTGTTGTGGTGAAGGTTAAATGAGTCAGCAATTCCAAAATGATTAGAATAACGCCTGACACACAGTGAGTGGTCAATAAATGACAGGACTAACACCTGACACACAGTGAGTGGTCAATAAATGACAGTCAATGCTGCACTGCACGCTGCCTGCTCCTCCGTGTCCAATGACATTCCTTAATTTTCACCTTTGCTACATTCTCCAACTTAACCTGTACTCCAGAGGTGAGAGCCTCTGGCTGACCACCTAGTCTTCCATGTCAAGGTGATCCTGGCACAGAGCAGGGTATGGATTAGAACAAATTCACAGAGTGGGGGAAGAGGGAGGGGGAGAGAGGGAGCGGAGAAAGGAGGGAGAGATAGAAAGAAAAAAGAAAAGAAAAAAGAGGAAAGAAAGAGGTGGAGGGGTTGGAAATGAAAAGAAAGAAGCAAAATACAAAAAGGCTGATCTAGCACATGCCCTTGAATACAAAGAGGGAAGAAAGGGCTGGGTGTGGAGTATAAAAGACAGTAAAGGCAGCTACCCAGAAGACTGAGACAGGAGAGTAGAGGATTTGACACTGCTGTAGATAACTAGATAACGCAGTGAAACTCTGTCTCAACAAACAATTAAGCAGTAGAAAAAAAGAAATATGAATGTATTATCTAGTTGCAAAATAAACAGATTAAGGATAGTGGTGGGATTTTTGTTGGTTGTTGTTTTGAGAAAGTATCTCAGTATTTTGTCAAGTTGGTCTCAAATCCATGCTTTCAATCGTTCCTCCTGCCTCATAAATGTGACTGAGCCCAGGAAAAGGAGTTTAGATGTTTAGATACACAGGGGAACCCTGTCTCAAAAAAGCCAGTGTGTGTGTGTGTGTGTGTGTGTGTGTATACCAATGAGTGTTTAATCTTTGTATCATAAAACAGTCATATTGAGTGTCACCATTAGGGGAAAGTATGCCTAAGAGTAAGTAGAATAAGCAACTAAATGAGAACTGAAATTTGGCCTTTACTTTTTTTTCCCTTCTCCTCTTCTTCCTCCTCCTCCTCCTCCTCCTCTTCCTCCTCTTCCTCTTCTTCTTCTTCCTCCTCTTCCTCCTTCTTCAGATTTATTGACTTTATATATGGAGTACACTATTGCTCTCTCAGACACACCAGAAGAAGGCCTCAGATCCCATTACAGATGGTTGTGAGCCACCGTGTGGTTGCTGGGAATTGAACTCAGGACCTCTGGAAGAGCAGTCAGTGTTCTTAACCACTGAGCCAGCTCTCCAGCCCCTGGTCTTTACTTTTCAACATTTAATTTGTTATTCTTGGCAATAAAAAAACAAAAAACATTAGACAAATAAAGCTAACCCTCATATAAGGTTAAAAAACAAAAATTTAAAACACATGACAGAATAATACGTATGATTCAACTTGGATTTGCTGTTGTTGTTGTTTTTTGAGCCCTGGCTGTCCTGGAACTCACTCTGTAAACCAGGCTGGCCTCAAACTCAGAAATCCTCCTGCTTCTGCCTTCTGAGTACCAGGATTAAAAGTGCGTGCCACCATGCCTGACTCAACTTGGGATTTTAAATTACAAGTGTGTGTGAGAATCACACACAAGCCAGGCCAGGCCTGGTGATGCAAGCTCACTGAGGAAGAAATGGGAGGAGCGCCGTGAGTTCAAGGCCCTCTTGGCCTACACAGCGACTTTTAGGCTAGCTAGGGAGGGCTCCATGCTAAGACTCTGTTTCCAAAACAAACAAAAAGCAACTGCAGAGAAGACAGCGTGATTCGTGGTCCAGCGTGCTTCATATACATATATGGGTTCCCTGGACAGAGTGCTTCCTGGGAGTTATCTTCTAAGTATCCTACACAGTCAATGACGTAGTCTTACTGTGTCTACAATACTAGAAGAAAGTACAACTTACAGAAATTAAGTAGATGCCTAGATTACACTTCATACCCCAGATTTAAGTGTGATTACTCTAGCACGCTGCTTTTTTACTTTCAGAATCATATTTTTAGAAATCAATTTTAGTTATTGAATAAAACAAAAGAAAGAGACAGTCTTTGACCCAAAGGTCCTGCCTCCATCGTGATGGAGGAGCATGATGAAGCTTACATCCGAGGAGCTGGGGTTCTGTGCGGATCTCAGCAACACGCCCTCAGCCAGGGCCCGGTCTATGGCTTGCTTTGCCAGCTCTTCCAGTTGCTTCTCATCCTGCAAGGTGCTTCCCCATATGGTGGCCATCCCAACCTGTGACAGACAAGAGGACTTGGTGACAGAAGGCCTGGGACCCAGCAGCCACCGAAATGTGGCTACTTCCAACACTGTGAGACCTGACCAGTTGCCATGGAGGGGCAATTGTGAGAGAGAGCAAACTGCTTCCACTTCCTCCGTGTGCATAACCCAGGTGACAAAGTGCTTCCAGGACTATTCATTCTCTTTGGACTCTCAAAACAGCAATGGCATTACTCTCACAGTGAGGAAACAAAGGTCCAGAGAAGTGAAATGACTTGCTCTAGACAGTGGTGTTTAAGTCCAGGACTCAGGGCTTCCCGTCTATAAATCTTCAATGGAGAAAAGAGGCGCTAATGCCACATGTGACCGGAACAAGTTACTCCCCCTCCCAGAACTGCAGATTCCCTACCTGTGAAATAAGTAGAAACTGATAAATCAGATGTTTCCAAACCTGGCTTAGTATTCTGGGTGTCTGGGGAAAAAATACACATTACTGAGGCCCACCCCAGAGATTCTGATTAAAGGGGCACAATGGGTGGAAGGGACTGACACTACATTTTTAAATGTTTTCCTAGAATGGAAACCATTGTAGTAAATTGTCAATTTCCCTCCTATAAGTTTTAAATTATACTGATTTAGTGTGCGTGTGCGTGTGCATTGCTATGGAAGGCCTGGTGGAGGTCAGAGAAAAACCTGCAAATCAGTTCTTGCTTTCTACCATGTGGATCTCCAGGATCAGACTGAGGTAATCGGCCAAGGTAGCAAAAACAGCTTAATGAGTTGTCTCTCTTGGCTCTAATTTCCTTTCTTATTCCAACAACCTACCTCAGTAAATCTCAAACAAATTACAAAGTGGGTAGGGGGAGGAAACTTTATGGTCTATCATGAACTGCAGATAAGGTCAATTTCAATTGTCTTCCTTTTACTAACCCGGAGCATTTTTTTTTCTTCTGGTTTTTCAAGACAGGGTTTTTTTGTTGTTGGTTTGGTTTGGTTTGTTTTTTTTGGACCGTCCTGGTTGTTCTGGAACTCACTCTGTAGAGCAGGCTGGCCTCAGACTCAAGAGATCTGCCTGCCTGGTGGTATCTGCATACCCCAAGAGGACATTGGATTCCCAGTTATGAGCCTCCACGTGGGTGCTGGAAATTGAACTCAGGACTGCTGAGTTAGAAAAGCAGCCAGTGCTCTTAACTGCTAAGCCATCTCTCCAGCCTCCACCAGGAGCCAATTTACCAGCACAAAACAATCACATCTTTGTGTAGACATTTATCACCATAGTTTAAAAGCGACAGACATTTTTTTTTGAGACAGGGTTTCTCTGTGTAGCCCTGGCTGTCCTAGAACTTACTCTGTAGACCAGGCTGGCCTCGAACTCAGAAATCCACCTGCCTCTGCCTCCCAAGTGCTGGGACTAAAGGCGTGAACCACCACTGCCTGGCAGACAAATATTTTTGAGAAATCACATTATAGCCTAGAATGGTACACGCCCAGCACTTGGGAAGCTGAGGCAGTTAGATCTCTGTGAGTTCAAGGCTAGCCTGGCCTACATAGTGAATTCCAGAACAGCCTGGGCTGCACAGAGAAGCGCTGACAAAGAGGAAGGAAGGAAGGAAGGAAGGGAGGGAGGGAGGGGGGGAGGGAGG
>NW_021604695.1:1282621-1295264 GCF_004785775.1 Grammomys surdaster | reverse complement strand
GGAAGGAAGGAAGGAAGGAAGGAAGGAAGGAAGGAAGGAGAAAAACATGTTATCAAAGTAGAAATGCCTGAAATCCAATGCCCAGCCAAGATAAAGGAGCCATTTCAATGGAGGCCAGAGACACGGAGAGCTAAGCAATCCTCATTCTGCTGCGTATTCACTCTGCAGCAGGTTCAGGACTCAGAGGATCTAGATAAAACATCTGGGAACATCTACTTACTATTTTTGTTCCACCCTGCTGTCATTTAATTCTAAGAAACAAACATGGCTGCCCAACTCAGTTGTCTTCAGGAAGAGTTAGACCATGACAGATAGCCTCCATCACTTTCAGCCTCTGTCACCTCCTCATGAATGAGCTGGGTTTAGATAATTCATCCAAGTTTGCCAGCCTAAGCACAGCGCTTTCACAGAAAGAGCATGTGATCTCAAGGCAGTCTGGACAATCGCCCTGCTGGGTGGGGATGGGAGCCAGCAGCCACAGTAAAGAACAAGACTCGGACTCGGACAGACCTGGTTTGAGTCTGTAACCTTTCCTTCCCTCGTAAGTAAGGACACTGTGGATTAAATGAGAGAAATCAGTCAGGTTTCTCAGCACGCTCAGAGCTTTCAGCAGTTTCCTGTTTCCATGGAGAAAGACCCGACTCTGGATAACTATATTAGGAGGTTTCTTATTTGGGCATGGCGGTACATTGTCTATGATCCCAGCAGAAGTAGGAACAGTCCTGCAAGTTCAAAGCTAGCCTGAGCTCCATATTGAGTGCCAGGCCAGCCAGGGCTATACAGCAAGGTACTGTCTCCAACAACAGTTCAGCTAAGAAGTTTTATTACTTCTTTCCCGGTCAGGATCTTGCTATGTCACTCAGGCTGGCCTCCAACTCAGCAATCCTCCACTCTCAGCCTCGCAAGCAGCGGTCTCCCAGGCATGAGCTGCCACACCCAGCTCAATAGTTGACTAATTAAACTCTCTGTTTTGAGGGCTGCGGGCATGGTGCTGGCTTCGACAAGGACTCCCTGGCTGAGAAACAGTGGGCATGTGAGCAGGAAGAAGCCAAGCACTGTGACTTGAAAGAGCTACCTCAACATCTTCCAAGGACAGCTTCCGCAATGATCTAGGGATGTCCCACCAGGACTCACCTCTTAAGGGTCCTACCACTACCCCAAAATCACCACACTGGGGACCAAGCCCAGTACATGAACCCATAGTTAAATCCTATGCAGAGGAACTTGCTCCAGTTGTACTCACTTCGCAAGTAGTGGGAGACTTGCTAGACATTATATGGAAACCCAGTAACAGGGCCAGAATAAGAACCCATGGCAACTGAACCTCCACTAGTCCCCATCTCTCCACACTGAATTCACAGCTGTCTGTCCATGGGCTTTTGCTTGGCTAACAATACTGATAATGGCTAGGTACTAGCAACCCAGAGAAAGAGAACACATTAAAAATAATCACTATGTACAGGTGGACATGGTGGCACAGGGCTGTAGTCTCAGCTCTCAGGAGGTGGAAGCAGGAGAACCATGAGTTTGGGGCTAGCCTGGGCTACACAGCAAGCCTCTGTATCAGCTGAGACAATGGCTCCGTTGGTAAAACGCTAGCCACACAAGCATGAGAAGTCAATCCTCAGCACCCACAAAAGATGACCACAGAAGTAGGATCGAAGCCAGCACCATGTCCACCATGTCCGCAGCCCTCAAAACAGAGTTTAATTAGTCAACTATTGAGCTGGGTGTGGCAGTTCATGCCTGGGAGACCGCTGCTTGGGAGGCTGAGAGTGGAGGATTGCTGAGTTGGAGGCCAGCCTGGGTGACATAGCAAGATCCTGACCGGGAAAGAAGTAATAAAACTTCTTAGCTGAACTGTTGTTGGAGACAGTACCTTGCTGTATAGCCCTGGCTGGCCTGGCACTCAATATGGAGCTCAGCCTAGCTTTGAACTTGCAGTGCTAGGGAGATCATGATAGCTGGACAGCTGAGCTTGCTGGTTAGTGAATGTGTGTGAGCTCCAGGTTCAGTAAAGCCCTGTGTTCAAAAAACATAAGTTAGAGGGCTAGGGAGGGGGCTCCGCAGGTAAAGAGCTCAGAGCCCCAGAATGCACGTAAATCCTGGGCAGGTAGTGAGTAGGCTATCATCCCAGAAGCTGAGGTGCAGAGAGAAGGTGCAGTGATCAAGGAAGACACCTGATGCCCAGGTCATGTATGTGCACATGCAAATGCACCTTCACGTACAAACACTGACAGGCACATCTGTGTAACACACACACCAGAATGCTTGGGTGTCCATGCACAAAAACACTGTAATAATAATAACTAGACAATGTTAACTGGGCCCCTTGTTTTTCTTTCTACAGATTTAACTGCTGTGTGACTTGTTTGGCTGGTGACATTCAAGTTTGTATTTACACAGCAAGTACTTTCCAGGTTTTCAAACTAGAGCATTCTTCTGCTCCCTGGGATGCTCTCCTCCGATGAATCTCACCCTGGCATCCAAGCCTCCCGGGCACTTTTCCCCCTACATCCCATCTCTTCCAGTCCTGTGAATTCTGCTGACTAAATGCAGCGCTTTACATTCCCCCATGTCTGCCTCTACTGATCTCGCCGAGCACTGGTCAGCCCACTCCTCCCTCTTCCTGGGCATTTTCGTAGCAGTAAAGGCATCTTAAGTGACTAAGGCGCACCAGCCTCTCTCCTCCTTTCAGATCTTGGCTGATGCCGCTTTCCTCGTAGCTTAAAGGCTCTCCCACTTAGCTACATCCCCAACCTCTGTCTCCCCAACTCCTGATTGAGTTTTGGAAGCCATCGCCAGATTTCCCTTTCCAGGTTCGTACCTCTACCATAAAAATACCATTTGCCTCGATACTTCTCTCCTAGTACTAGAACCCAGTAGTCAATGAAGATTAAATAAGTGATGAATGAATCACGAAAAACTTTAAAACGCCCACACAGAAATCCGGTCGGACTTTAATCCCGTGGGCGAGGCGAGTGCGGGCTCAGGGCCTCGGGCTACAACTCAGTGGCCGGTCCTGGCTTGTCCCCATGATGGGCCCCGTTCGCTCCCCATGCCTAGACAAAGTTTGGTCCTGAACTCTCCCAGTTTTTGACGGCGGCTTGTTTATTTTCCCTAGAACTCTGGCTCTAGCCTTGCTGACAGCCGAGCTGGAAGCCGGCGATCTGGAAATCTAGGTTCAGTACGCCCAGCACAAGCCCCTCACTGGACACAAGTTTCCGGGTGCTCGCTGCGGCCCCAGCCACCGCGTCTGCCCGCCCGCCCGCCGCGTTCCAATCGTTCTCAGACCCCTCCCTCACCGCTCTCCTCCCAAGGAAACTTGACCCTCGCCAGCCGCCGTCGCCGAGCCCCGACTTACTCGCTCGTTGTCCAGCTGCTCACCGAGCTCAAACTCCACACGCCGTTACCCAGGCTCAGGGGGCGGGGCTTCGGTACGACCCAGTGAGCCTGCGCAGACCTCCGGGCAAGGCTTAAAGGGGAGGGTGAGAAAGGCGCCTCGCGTCTATGGAACTGGACGGCGGCCGGGAAGGGGCATTACATGAAAAACGACTTGGGTTTTAAGGAATACGCTGGTACTCTTGGGTGTGGCTACCTGATAACTTAATTCTCAAAGAGTCAGAGCTAGTGACTTTCTGTGAGATGAGGATACTCAAAGGCAGAAGTGAACGTCCCGACCCCCTGGGAACCGGACCCGGGTCCTCTGCAAAAGCAACAGTTTTCTCAGCTCCCCTCTTTTCAGCCCTGTGGGGCTGTTTTTAAACGTGCAAGTTCATGATCCTCTTCCCTCTATTCAGACCACTCATACTCTGGCAACCTACGGTAATTTAACTCTCTTTTCCCTCGACTGTGAGAGGTTGATTCAAAATCTGAGGTATCTGATAAAAATTTTCCTTTCTTATAAAAATTTTCTTTTATTGAATGAAATGTATCTGACCAAACCCTAGCGAATTTCGTTTGGTGTAATTAAAAGGCGGACTCTAGAGTGTGGGGCAGGCTGTTAAGAGCTGGCCTCAGGGAGAAACCTTGAGGCTGGAGATTGAGCAGAGAACAGACACTGTTCTGTATGTTGGGTACAGGCAAACGTGGTTGAAGCCCGCTGCTGCAGACCCTGGGACGGTTCCTGCAAGGATGGTCTTCAGTGTGTGATAGATAATTGAAACAGTCTTGAAGGAGGGAAGGTGGCTGCCGACATTAGTGAAAACTTGACGGTATCTCAGGTGCTCCTCACAAGTTCCCCTTGACTCCTTGTACAGCCTTTCAGACGAAATCTCATCTCCGTGAACTGCTTTGTCCCTTTGGGGCTGAGGTTCAACTCAGCTCAATCGGTAGAATATCTGCTGGCATGCATGAAGCCCTGGATCTGATAAGCAACCCTGATTACACCAGGCGTGGTGGTGCACACCTGTATTCCTACCACGTGGAAAGTAGAGGCAAGAAGAGTTCATCTCCTCTAGGCTACATGAGACCCTGTCTGTCTTATATATGAGGAAGGCTTTGTGTATACCACGTGGAGAAATGAAAGGATCTAAGATCAACAAGTCGGTATGGAGGCTTGGTGTGTATCACAGTGGTAGAGCAAGGGTGAGGTCAGGGTTTGATCCCAGCACCCTCTCAAAAAGGATTAATACAGCTCCCACTTTCCTCCATGATGTACACTTTAAAAGCTGGCCCCAGGCCGGCGGTGGTGGCGCATGCCTTTAATCCGAAGCACTTGGGAGGCAGAGACAGGCAGATTTCTGAGTTCGAGGCCAGCCTGGTCTACAGAGTGAGTTCCAGGACAGCTGGGACTACACAGAGAAACCCTGTCTCGAAAAAAACAAAAAAAAAAAAAACAAAAAAACAAAAACCAAACAAACAAACAAAAAAAAAGCTGGCCCCAGTGACATGTCTGTAACTGCAGCCCCTTGGGGGCAGGGGCTGAAGTAGGAGGGTCATGAGGCCATCCAGGCTGCATCTCCATAGAGTACATCTCCAATAAAAAACGGCTTTTCTGGCCCCGTGCCTTTGCTATTCATATACCAGACACCAGAGAACCTACCAAAGATTCTTCAGAGGGAGCTGAAGCTGTAGGGAGCCTTTGGTATTGAAGAAGTGAGTTCAAATCCTGACCACATAACCTAGCACTGTAATTGAAGCAAGCTCTCTGACCTGGGTGAATCCCACAGCCTGACTTCCAAAGTAGACTCTATTTTTTTTCTTCTTTCTTTCTTTCTTTCTTTCTTTCTTTCTTTCTTTCTTTCTTTCTTTCTTTCTTTTTTTGGTTTTTTGAGTCAGGGTTTCTCTGTATAGCCCTGGCTGTCCTGCAACTCACTCTGTAGACCAGGCTGCCCTCGAACTCAGAAATCCGACTGCCTCTGCCTCCCAAGTACCAGGATTAAAGGCATGCGTCACCACTGCCTGGCGACTCTTGTTTTTTCCTTACTAGTAACTACTCTTTATCGAACTGGTCACAAGTGCTAGGAGCTTGGTTAGCTCCTTCTTACCACAACTGTGGCTGTGAGTCCAGGACTGTTACGGTCTCCGTTTTTGCAGCTGGGGAGGCGGAGACATGAAGAGATGCCCTGGTTTGCTTGAGGTCACACAGTTTGGCACTTACATTCTCAGCCACTGACCCTCTCCCTACACTTTGGGGTAAGGTCAGGCTTCCCTGAGCCGACTGTTGAACCTGTGGCAGTCTCTGTTGAAGGGTTTGTTGGGAACATTTGAGTTAGAAAAAGACAAGCAAATGTGCCTTTAACTCTGTGCTCTGTGTTTGCCCCCTGAGGGCCTCTCTCCAAGTCTCAGCTAGCCTTATCCAGAGTGAGATTGAGACAATGTCTCAGGCATTTTATTATACAACCAAAGATGCCCTTGAACTTCTGGTCCTCCTGCCTGGACTTCCCAAGTGTTGGGATTACAGACTTATACTGTCACACCATACCCAGCTTTGGTCTGGTATTTGACTGGGACACCTCCCACTGACCCAAGGTCTGCATCGCACAAGGCTGTTGTCTCTTTTTAGTCATGACATCGTCCTACCTGGCACTAAAGCTTATGAGTCTGTCTACCTCTCCACCTGGCTGGGGGCCAATGCTTCAGCTATTCAGAGTGGAATTCCTCTGCCTTCCAGCCTCTAGCAAAGGCCTAGCCCAGACTTGCTACTCAGGAAATGCCTGTGGAGTCAAAATGGGACTCTTGCATGTGCTGAGTATTTACTGTGTGCCAGACCTCTCCCTGACACTTTACATGTGCTATCTCATTTACACCCCACAGCACTCCTGGGAGGGAGACCTTACTGTTCATATTCTACTGAGAAGAAATAGAGAAGCCGCACTCTGTTGTAGGTCCACTTGCAGTCGCTATTAAGACCAGAACTGGCTCTCGATCTGTGGCCACGACCCCTCTGGGGATCTGAATACCATTTCACAGGGGTTGCCTAAGACCATCAGAACACACAGATATTTACGTTATGGTTTACAACAGTAGCAAAATCACAGTAATGAAGTAGCAAAGAAAATGATGGTTGAGGTCATCACAACATAAGGAATGGTATTAAAGGGTCACAGAATTAGAAAGGCTAAGAACCACTGCTCTAGGGCTCTCATTGTTGATGATGCACTGGGAAGCAGCAGCTACTTCTCCTCCTCCTTCTCCTCCTCCTCCTCCTCCTCCTCCTCTTCCTCCTCCTCTTCCTTCTCTTCCTCCTCTTCCTCCTCCTCTTCTTCCTCTTCCTCCTCTTCCTCCTCCTTCATTTGTTTTTCAAAACAGAGTTTTCTGTGCAGCCTTGGCTGTCCTAGAACTTGCTCTGTAGACCAGGCTGGGCTGGAACTCAGAAATCTGCCTGCCTCTGCCTCCCTAGTGCTGGGATTTAAGGCATGCGCCACCACCACCTGGCCAGGTGGCTACTTCTAAGCTCCAGGATCCTCAGAGACCTATCACAAAGTCTGGTCCAGCTCTTATTTCACTTACAAGCAAAGAAAACCCCAGAGAGGAGAGAGGACTGGGCCAGAAGGAAGGCTCCTGAGTTCAGTCCCTAGGTCCTGCATGGTGGAAGGAGAGAACTGACTCCTTCCCACAAGTGTGCTCTGATTTCTGCATGTGCACAAATACAACTAAATAAATGTAGTAAAATTTTAAAATAAATGAACTTTCTTTATGTTTGTCTGTATTCTGAACATTTCATACAAATGGAAGCGTCATGTGTGGGCTTTGTGACTTTGACTTGGCCAGCATGATGTAGTCTGAATCAGAGCTTTGTCCCTAGGGCTGGGGAGATGACTCAAGGTTAAGAGCACTGGCTGCTCTTACAGAAGATCCTGAGAAAAACAAGTTATCGAATTACATTTCCAGAGACCTCTACACCCTTTTACGGCCTTGTCAGGCACCAGATACATACATGGTACACACATGCAGGAGGCACCAGATACATACATGGTACACACATGCAGGAGGCACCAGATACATGGTACACACATGCAGGAGGCACCAGATACATACATGGTACACACGTGCAGGAGGCACCAGATACATACATGGTACACACATGCAGACAACTTGAAGAACAGCAACTCCACTCCTTTCAGCTGAATACTCACATTTGTAATTACATCATTTTTTTATTGGCTTAAGCCATGTGAGCTATTTCCCCTTTCTAAATAACTTTGTTCCCCGAAGACAGGGTCTCTTTATGTAGCCTTGGCTAGTCTGGAATTCACTATATAGTCCAGGCTTGCCTCACACTCACAGGATCTGCCTGCCTTTGCCTTCCAGGTTCTGGGATTAAAGGTATGTGCCATCCTGCCTCGCCTCTTTTCAGTTTTTGCTTTTCTGAATGTTGCTAACATGCACATACACATCTGTACGAACATTTCATTTTTTTTTTAAATTTTATTTTATTTATGAGTACACTGTAGCTGTCTTCAGACACACCAGAAGAGGGCATCCAATCTCATTACGGATGGTTGTGAGCCACCATGTGGTTGCTGGGATTTGAACTCAGGACCTCTGGAAGAGCAGTCAGTGCTCTTAACCGCTGAGCCATCTCTCCAGCCCCCGAACATTTCATTTTATAGTCCACTTGAGGAGACGCCAAGGAGACAAACTGCTGAGTCATCTTAACTGTCAGTTAAACTCTTTAAGGAATTTACCAATCATCTTTCCAAATGTCAACAGTGTATGAGTTCTGGTCTTCACTAGTCCCTGTCTGTCTGGTTATAGTCATCTTAGGTCTGTGACACATCTTAGGTCAGTGAAACAGCATCTTTGTTGTGGGTCCTTTTTTTTAGTCATATAGCTCAGGCTGGCTTCCAACTCTATGTTGTTAAGGGAAGGTGACCGTGAACTCTTGATCCTCCTGCCTCCACCTCCCAAGTGCCGAGACTGCAGGTGTGCACACCCTGCCCACTTATAAATGAACAATAGGACTGGAGAGATGCTCAGTGGGTTAGCAGCACTTGCTGCTGCTCTTCCAGAAGATGAGTTGGGTTCTCAGCACCCAAACGGTCAGCTCACAACCACCTGTGGCTCTGGTACCCTCTCCTGGCCTCTGTGCACATACGCAAAAGATCTGAATAGACAGGTTACCAGGAGAAACAAAGACCAATGAGCATTCTCCATCATTAATAACTAGGAGAAGCTAATTAAAATCAAAGGATGAAGGAAGTGATGAGTTTCTGAGTTCGTCCATTCTCTAGACTGAGTCAAGCTAGGGGGCAGAGACAGGAGAATTACACCAAGTTCACTGGCCAGCTAGCCTGGAATATCCAGTGGCAAACAGGAGACCCCTCAAACAAGGTGGAAGACGAGGACCAATACTGGAGTTACAGTCTGACACACTGTGACACACTCTTACTGACACAAGAATGCGCATGTACACACACACACACACACACACACACACACATACAAGAAAACCACTTTTCTACACTTTGCTCACTCTTGTGATCTTTGGAGTATATAACTATTTCTCTCTGTTGAGTGGTAAGAGCTCTTTATATATTTCAGATACTAGACCCTTAGTAGATTTATGCTTTGCAAACAGTTTCTTCTAGTGTGTAGCTTTTCAATTTCTTCATACTGCCTTTTGAAAGAAAAACGGTTTTAAACAAACTTTTGGGTGTTTTGGTTTGGTTTGGTTTTTGGTTTTTGGTTTTTCGAGACAGGGTTTCTCTGTGTAGCCCTGGCTGTCCTGGAACTCAGTCTGTAGACTAGACTGGCCTTGAACTCAGAAATCCTCCTGCCTCTGCCTCCCAAGTGCTGAGATTAAAGGCGTGTGCCACCACTGCCCGGCTTGGCTCATTTATTTGGTTTAACTTTTAATACCATCTGATAGAAGTCCTGTGCATTTCAGTGGATGCTTCTAACCGATATGTGGTCCTGTTTTCTCACGGAATTTAGACTTTATGTGGTAATGTCCTGTGTGTTTTTGCATGCGGCTTGCTCTTTTCATTCAGCATTCTGTCTGGGGAGCCATTCATTTTAATCAGGTCACTTTAGCGCATTCCTTTTTACTGCCTGTGGGTTTCATTGCATTAAAATACCACATTCTAGCCAGAAATGGTAGCTCTCCCTTAGTCCTAGTACTTCAGAAGCTGAGGCAGGAGAATTGCTACAACTTAAAGTCTTGCCCAGTTTGCCAAGAGAGTTTGATGCCTGTCTCAATAACAGTTTTGAGATCCTGTCTCTGATATAAATGGGTATGCCAGGCACAAGCTTTTAATCCCAACAGTCAGGAGGCAGAGGCAGGCAGAGCTCTGTGAGTTGGAAGCCAGCCTGGTCTAGGACAGTTAGGACTGGGGGGGGGCTCAATGATGATAC
The DNA here is from genome assembly GCF_004785775.1 of Grammomys surdaster. Taxonomy (NCBI): domain Eukaryota; kingdom Metazoa; phylum Chordata; class Mammalia; order Rodentia; family Muridae; genus Grammomys; species Grammomys surdaster. The sequence goes on along the minus strand of NW_021604695.1, from coordinate 1,285,463 downwards.
ATGCCACACTTTTTCTGTCTCATTTTCCAGTGAATACTACTTAGAGTTGACTGTAGTAGTTTTCTATTACAAACGGAACACAGTCTTGCTAAGTGCTTCCTAATATGTTAAAGAGCAGATTCACCTTTATAAGATGACACTAAGTTGTTTTCTCTCTAGTGGGTTTTTACTGAGTTTCACTTCTTCCAGTAATAAATCAGCCTTACCTTTATTTTGCATTCTCACCCAGTGTCTTGGCTAACCTTGGTTGCCAACTTGGCACACCTGGGGAGAGGGAACAGTAGCTGAAGAATTGCCTCCATCAGAAGGCTGTGGGCATGTCTGTGGGGCAGTTTCTTGATTGCTAATTGGTCCAGTCCACTGTGGGCAGTACCATCCCTAGGCAGTCTATGAGTATGTTGGGAAGGTAGCTGAACTTTCTCCTGGAAGGGAGCAGGGCTCTTCTGTGGTCTCTATTTCAGTTCCTGGCTAGGCATCCATTGATGATGGACTGTGTACTGTCAACTTGACACAGGCTAGAGTCCCTGCAGAGGAGGAAGCCTCAATTAAGAAATTGCTCCCATAAAATCAAGCTGTAGGCCAGTCTGTAGGGCATTCTCTTTATTAGTAAGTGATGGGGGTAGGCCCAGCCCAGTGTGAATGGTGGAGTCCCTAGGCTGGTGGTCCTCAGTGCAATATGAAAACAGGCTGAGTAAGCCATGAGGAGCAAGCCAGTAAGTAGCACCCCCCCCCCATGTCTTCTGCATCATCTGCCGCCAGACTCCTGCTCTGTGTGAGTTCCCACCTTGACTTCCCTCAGTAGATGGTGACAGGAAAACCAAATAAACCCTTTCCTTCCAAGTAGCTTTTGGCCAGTGTTTACCACAGCAACAGAGAAGCTAACTAGGACACCAGGACTTAGAATTTTCCATTGTTTATTATTATGTTACTATTATTATTTATTATTTTCTAATCTACTGGGTGAAGAGTAACAGCTCACTGTGGCTTCCCAGATTAATAGCTAATTTCCATTACACCTGCATGGTTAGTTACATGGCTGCTTAGAAGCCAATGAGGAAGGAACGTTTTACTCTGCTGTGGCTGGAGCTTAGCAGGGCTCTGTGTCTAGAGTCTTGCCCATGCAGAGGGAGACAATGGAGCTAGGGATATTAAAGAAGGTGTTGACCCTACAGGGAAAGGGCTGTTGTCACTTTGAAACCTATGGAGGAAGGAAGCTAAGGCCTCATCTCCTTGAACTTGCTCGGAGAGAAGGGGCCACAGAGACCGGGAAACCAAGGAGCAAACCAAGGAGATGCCTGAGGTACCCACAGTCATTGGCGTGTCCTTTCCCTTTGGAGACCTCTGCAATGGTGAGTTGTGTTTCCTTTCTTATTCTCCCGAAATAGAGATGGTAGTAATAAGAAAAATAATTATCTCACATTGGATACTTATGAGCAACAAGTTGGCATTCTGTTTGTTCTCGTTAAAAGGTGTGCATTATCTTATTTAATTCCTCAGGGAACAGCTGCTGTCTCAGAGACGGGTAATTGGGGTTTACACACAGACAGCCAGACTCCAGGACTGTATTGTATTGTTAGCCTGGCTCAAAAGAACAAAGAAAGAGGACGCTTGCCCAGGCTGGGGTTGGGGAGAAGCAGGGGTCAATCTTTTGCTGGACCTAGAGGGGAGGCCACAGCGGGAAAAGTTAACGAGGGGACCATAGAGAAGATGGTTCTTGGAAGTAGCCACTCCACTCCAGTGGACATGGCCATTCAGCTCCGTTCGTTCCCAGGCCTCCGCCAGATGCTGGCGACCCAGCCTGAGCTCTGCTTGTTCCAAGGTCTTAAGATTGCCCTGATCTTCTAGGGAAGAGCTGATGAGCAAGCCTGGAAACAAGTGTCATAAATTAAAATTTCTGAGTACATGCCAGGTGTGGTGGTGCACACCTTTAATCCCAGGTGGATCTCAAGAGGCAGGTGGATCTCTTGAGTTCCAGGCCTAGGATTGATAGTGAGACATTGAATAATCCAAAAGTTACTAGGAAAATCTAAGTGAGTCGATCATATCTCATATCAATGTTTAGATAAGGCAATGTGTCTCAAGCTGGCCTGAAATTCACAAGGTTGCACACAATAGCCTCAAACCCATTGCAGTCCTTTTGTCCCAGTCTCCTAAGGGCTAGGACTACAGGCATGAACAGCCACAACTGACATCCTGTATTCTTTAACAGCTGCATGTAATCATACAAAAAAACAAAATAAAAAATTCAGAAATATAATCGGGCAGGGAGTGAGTGTAGTTCAGGGGCAGATGGCTTGGCTACCATATGCCAGCGCCTGGCTTCAACCCCCAGTGCTACAAAAAAAAATATTTAAAAATAGAAAAAATAAATTTAAGCCATAAAAACTCAGAGAGCTATGCTTGAGGTCTCCTGTCCTTGAGTTGATGATGTCCAGTTTCATAAGAGATGTGGGTCTGAGGTAGCGTCACCCTCTAGATAACTCGGGATAAGGCTGCGGCACCGTCAGCTGGGGATTCCAGTTCGAGAGTCTTTCTGCTCCTCAGCTCCTGAACCTACTGATCATGAGCACAGAACAAGGGCAAAGCCACAGCTTGCCCACCGCATCCACTCCGCTTGGCCTTTTACAGAGGACAGATGGATGAATGGATGCTCTTTCTTCATTCTCACTCCACCAGATGGGGCTAAGTCTCCCTTCCTGGCTAGCCCTGGGTCACTGCAGCTGACCCAGTCTGAACAAGTCATCCTGGTCCCAAGACCCAAGGCAGGGGCCTGGACTTTGACCCAGGATTCAGACTGCTGTGTGGTCCTGTAAGATCCTGGGACTTCCCTCTCATGTGTTGG
>NW_021604695.1:1200549-1282611 GCF_004785775.1 Grammomys surdaster | reverse complement strand
TGCTGTGTGGTCCTGTAAGATCCTGGGACTTCCCTCTCATGTGTTGGGCCCTTTAGAACCACTCTTGCAAAATGTTGACTGACCTGGGCACCATCCTAAGTTCTGTCCCCAGAGTGGCAGCCTCAAGGTTTCCCTCCCACAGAACCTCAATATCCACAGCCAGAGAGCCACAGTCTCCGCCAGTCCCACTCCAGGGTAAGCACTGTCTGGCTACCTCTCCACAGCAACTTATGTTGGGTTCTCTGTGTATATTTGTTTTTCAGAGAAGGAACATGAGGCCCAGAGGTGAAGCAAGGTGTTCTAAGTGACAGAACAAAGATTTGAAGGAGGCCTAACTTTTCGCAGAGTAACCCTTGCAGATACTCAGATTAAAAAGAAGTTCTGCAGGAGTGGATGCTGTGTCAGCATCCTGCATACTGTAGGACAGACACGGGTTCAGACTAATTGAATACTCTTAACAACTCAGTACATGTAAAGCTATGCCCACTTCACTATGGAAATTGGACCTCTAAGAATAGACTGTGTAAGGTCACATGGGAAACTGGTCAGTGACTCTCTTCCCCAAACCTCCTATTACTGGTTTCCTCCCTCCCCCTCTGCCCTGGCTCCCCACCCCCTCCTGATGCTGTTGCCGCTCTTCCTTCTCCCAGAATCTCTTCATTCATATTCTTACCGTGCTTTGGAGCCTAGTGTTGGGCCAAGCTGTGTAGATCAGTGTATGCTGGGGATAGAGCCACTTTGGGGCACTCTTTAGCCCTTATTGGTTCCAACTGCTGGACAAGAGGAGTCATCAAGGGACCCATTACCCGGGCCCTCAGAGATGTCTGCATATTTTGAGTAGAGCAGGTTAGAGATGGATCCAGCAGGATGTACATACCTAGCAGGGATGTCAGATGCACAGGGGTGGGGTCAGAATCCGGCCTCTGGTGGACCGGTAGTTCCCAGGATTGGGCCCCTCAGGCTGGAAGCTGATATGAGCAGTAGCAACTGCTGGCTTTATCTGCCTTCTAAGAATAGTCTGAGGTAAAGATCAGAGGCTAGGGCTAGGGAGGAAAACAGGGGCCTCTGCCTCCCTGTCCATCCCTGGGCTTGGCATGGAGGCTGGGATCTTCCCTCTGGCTTACTCTTTGCTCTAGGAAGGTTTTGAGTGGACACGCTTGTCCACCTCTGGACTGGAGGAAAGTGGGTGCCCCCGGGGCTCAGACCAGGTTGCTAGTGCAAAGGCTAGTCCACACCCAGCTTTCCTTCCCCATTATAGGGTATTTATTTACTTAGTAACTGCTTTAAAATGGCCTTTATAATATACATACATTATTTAAAATTCAAAAGGTATTAAAAACGAAATAAACCAGTTTCTCTCCCTGTTCCCACCAACTGTCTTCACCATTACCTGAGGGACTAGTCTATCCACAGATAAAGCCATGGACACCAGCCTCCCTGACACACACAGCCTGATTCTGTCTCTACATCCTTTCATTGTTTTAGCCAGTGCTGGGGATGGAGCCTAGGGCCTGTGCATGCTAAGCAGGCGCTCTACCACAGAGCATATCCCCAGCTCCTCACTTTCCTTAATGTTCTGTCTTAATAATACACCAAGAGATCACCAAGACTGAGTAATAGTCTCCGAACTTCAGGTGCTTCAGGATCGACAGTGTGGCTATCTGCTTACTGTTACAGGCTTCAGTGAATTTTCAAGATGCTATGGCTGGTAACTGACAGGAGTCAAACCTGAGGTGTTCTTCCTCTTAAGTTGAGACATACCCTGTGCTATAAGCCTTCTTTCTTTCTAAAGTAAAAAATGCATACTTAACAGTTACCACATGTCCAGCTAAACTGGGATTTACTAGACTGTATAAAAGACCAGGTCTTTGCCCTCCTGGGACTGACACCCGAGTACTCGTAAGTGCCTGTCAGCTAAAGATAGAGAGAGGAAACCCCATATGTCTCACATCATGTTCAAGTCTGCTGTTCAGACATACCCACGTTCCCTTACCCATGAGTCCTCCCGCTCTCCAGTCTTGGAGCTAGGCACTCTTAGAACTCAAATGAAAGATGGAAGATCAGGGTCCAGACAGAGGTAGCCGCCTGTGAGGTCACCGTGTAGCCCCGGGGGGCCTCCTCTCATTCCCTCTGGGATCCACTTCAGCAGGCCTGGTGGGGGTGTCTGTAATCCAGGGACCAGCCATTGTTTGAAGCTGGGAACAATTGAAGGACAAGAGAGCTATAGATAGATGCACAGCAGCTGACACCTGTTCCAGCCTGGGCACAGGGCCCAGGCATTGTCTACGTGGAGCCGCTCAACCAGTGAGGGCCCCTGGGGGTGGGCGGGGGAACAGGCTCAGCTGAGCCTTAGGGAGACAGAGGCAAAGGCCAGAAGAGTGTCCTCAGAGGGCAGAGAGGAGCAGGTATCATGGAAAGACCAAGACCCTTGAAAGATACTGAGTCTTCTCATCCTCTGTCCAAAACAGTTGGGTTGATGCTGGAGCCAGAGGGAGAAAGAACGCTATAAAGACTTGGTGGAACTACGGCCAGGGTTGAACTCGCGGATGAGCAGATCAGACCCCGGAACAGTGCTGGGAGTTAGAGACCCTTAGCACCACACACCTGCACATGCACTTTTTTCTTTTACTGGGGTGGCGACACCCCAGAATTCTTATTGGTGTGATTTGAAGGCTCCTCTGAGAGCTATTCATTCTTTAGACCCGGAGTCTTTATTAGAAGCTTGAGGTTAGACTGCTGGGTGACAGCAGCACCAAGACCTGCCTCTCCTTCTGTGCCTCAGTTTCCCTGACTTTAATGAGAGTTGATTTGTGCAGCGTCCCTTCATCCTCTGATGCCAGCAGGACATCATGTATCCACCCTCACCCCTCTTGCTGCAGATGGGTCCACAGTCCCTTACATAGTTTTTTTATGGGGATGGGGGACAGCTGGTTCCCCACTTCCTCCCCCCAGTAACCTTTCAGCCATAAATCCATGCTGAGGCATCTCTCTTCTCCGGATAAACAGCCTTGATACCTTTTGGCTGCCCTCATCCTATTTTCTGCTCAGAACATCAGAGCTGGGGCCCACTCGAGCCCTCTGCAGCTGCCCAGGGCCCCATGAAGAGGACAAACCTGGGACAAGCAGGGGCCCAGCCACCCCAGGGTGCCAGGGTGGCGGGCCCCCCTTAGGGCCTCACCACCTTGTGTGTGGACCATTATGGCAGCCTCCTCCTGAATGCATCTTCCTGCCACCGGTGGGTCTCGCCCCTTCAATCCGTCCTCCACACCAGCTGCTGCGGGGATCTGATGAACACATAAATCTAACCGCAGTGTCAGATCCTCTTGCTCAAGGCTCTTTGATGAAGAAACAAATAAAAACGCCTTTGATGGTGCCCCAACTCAGACAGGGGAAAGCTCTAAATCCCAATCTTGCTTTTGAAGTTCTTCATAGTTCTATTCCAGTGATAGGTCCAGCCTTACCCCTCTTTATGCCCTGGGGCCTAGCCTTAGCCCATGCAGTTGCTCAGGCAGGATCTTCAGTTTCTTCTCCTGGGATTGTGGGCTCATGACACCTGTCTCCACTCTCCCCTACACACACACACACACAACCCCTGCCTTCAACACCCCCAGCCCCATCTGCCTCAACTTTGGTGAGCACAGCAAACTCCTCAACTGTTCCTTGCTTTACCTTCCCAGTGTGTTCTCAACATGACAGCCAGAATGGCCACTCTTAAACATTAGGCCACTTACATCCTTGCCTCTTGTGATCAGTCCTGTGTCTGTTTCCAAGTGTTTTGAGATTCTGAATGATCTTGTCTTCTCCCTACCCTCTGCTCTTCCCCTATAAAACCCTCTCCCACACGCTTTTCTCCAACCACACCCAGTGATGTGGGGTAATATTGGTGGCAGGGAGATTTGGAGCTGGTTTCTAAAATCCTGGAGTCTAGCTTCCTGAAGCTAGACCAGACTTCAGCCATTGTCCAGGTCAAAGTGTCAACCTCTTCTGCACGCTCACTTTCTTCCGAAGCTGTTCTTCAGTTGCAGGCTGGCTCAGAGCTTAACCCTCCTGTGTACACAGCTTTGCTCCCTTGTTCTTAGCCTGACCACAGGTCTGCTCCCCCATCCCAAATGCTAGAGACTAAACTCAGGGCCCCAGACTTGCCAGAGAAATGTTCTCTGACGAAGATGTGTTTCCTTGAGGCTGCCCGAGTCCCACACATTCCCTTTGCTCCCAACAGCTCCTGAACTTAACACCTTGTAAATTGCAAGCTTCCTTGGCTTCCTCGGGATGGGGACGTGGCTTTCCTTACTGCTTTGCTATTCTGACCCAAATATTCATCTCACCAGGAAGATGGGCCAGCAGAGCGAAAGGGAACTAAGCAGGATGCTTCTAGGCCTGTGCTTTGATTTGTTTCTAAGCACTCATCTGTATTGAACAGGTAACTAGAATTTCACCTACATTGTATCTTTGGCATAGACAATGGTTATTGGGAAGTTCTGATCTCTTTAGGTTAATTCTGTCACTCTGTCCTTGGGCAAAAAGCCCTGCATCTGAGCTCCTTTGAGGAGTGAAAAGTTGTATCTACTCTCTGTATTTTCCTGGGTGTAGGTGTGGGTGATTGTGTGTGCATGCACACCCCCATGCTCATGTGCATGTATGCACTCATCTCTATATGTGTAGAGGCCTACGGAGGACATATCAGATGTCCGGCTGTGTGACTTTTGACCTTTTCTTTTGAGGTAGGGTCCCTCACTGAACCTGGAGCTAGGCAGATGACCAGCAAGCCCAGCCATCCTCCTGTTTCCTTTGCCATGGTGACAGGTGTACACAAGGCCATGCCTAGCTTTTTGCAGGGGTGCTGAGATTTGAACTCAGATCCTCAGCACTCAGGCTTGTGCAGCAAGTGCTCTTACCCACTGAGACATCTGTCCAGTCCCTACTCTCCACACCTACAAATTGTTCACACTGAGCTCCCAGCCTCTGGCCTTGGACAGAGATGAAAACTCTATCTCATGAAGTATCAAGGTTGGTTCATTGCCTGGCAGCTGTCTACTGGGTCTCTCTCCTGGACAAGCTTCCTGGAAGGTGCTGGGAATGCAGCCCAGACCCCACCCCTTGGAGTACCTTTCTTGTGGCAGAAGGCAAATGAGAAACAACCCACCTCCGAAGAGTGAAAATGACCTTGTTGTCACAAGGATGAGGACTAGAAATGTAAGATTCCAGACATAAAGATTCCAAATGTATACAAAATTGAGCAGAGACTGTTCCTCAGCGGGGGTGGGGTGGGGGGGGAAGGGTTTACACTTATGCCAGGCATTACCAAACTTGGCAATAAAGTTGGTTTTAAAGCTTTCGTGTTTTTTAGGAGGAGGGGGGCTTTCATGTTTCATATACATACGTGTGTGTGTGTGTGTGTGTGTGTATTTCATTATATGTGTGTGTACATACATTTAAAACACAGCTTGATTTGATTCACAAGGTAGACACAACTATGTGACCACTCTGTGGCTCAGTGTCTGGAGCATTTCTTACATTCTAAGAGAGACATTCTTACATGTCTCTCTTATGCCCCCCATTCTCAGAAGACCAGCCTTCCACTTCTGTGCTTAGTTTTGCCTGCTCTGAAAGCATATGCAATGACATAAAATTACCCTTGTATATTTTGTTTGGCACAGATACATACCTGGAATGGATTGCATTTTGCTACAGAGAATTCTCCTGGTGTCTGTTTGGAATGTCCTAGGTCTATGTCCAGTGTCCAAGGTTCTTGGATCCTTTTCTGCTCTGCTCAGCCTGGCATCTGATTGGAATCCTGGCTCTGGGGTTTTCTAGTTCTGGGCCCAGTGTTCTTTAGATCGTTTGAGCCTATAATTCTAAAATCCTGCAATGTCACCAAGCCCTGAATGAATTGATAGGCAGAGAGTCTGGAAGCATCTTGACATATTCTAGAGTGATATCAGACAGACTGAACTGTAAGCACATCACTCTTCATGAGAGTTAGGTACACGAAGTTTGCTCTCTGTAAATCATGGATGTCAGAATATAGAAGAGCTCCTAACTGGTATAAACGTCTAGATTTTCTTCCTCCTTTTTACTTTATGGTTTCACCCCTGGTTTTCCTTCCTTCCTTCCCTCCTTCCTTCCTTCTTCCTTCCTTTCTTCCTTCCTTCCTTCCTTCCTTCCTTTTTTCCTTCCTTCCTGTCAGTGACCACACCTAGGGTCTCAAGCTTGTTTGGTGAGCACTGTTTGCATCTAAATCCCCAGCCCTCTTCCTATCTAGTATTGTTTAATTTTGAGACGAGAGTCTTGTTAAATTACTTAGACTGACTTTGAACTTGGCTCCTTCCTACCTGGGCCTTGTGAGTGTTAGGTCTCAGACTCCGGTAAATGGCTAACTGCATCTCAGCTATTTCTTTGAGACCTAATACTGAGTACCGGGAGTTAACAGATGTCCACCAGGCCAGCTTTGTTTGGGTTTTCTTCATGTTGGATTTCTCCTTGGAGACTATGAGAGGTGGTGCTAGAGGCTGAGGGGGTGGTGTCCAGGTGTTGCAGAAGGATGAGGATCCTTTCAGTGCTGTCTGTGACTGCTGACCTTTGACACATGGCTGGTGCTGCCTTCCTCTGGACTCCACTCCTCCTAAGTGTATGAAGAGAACTGACATCAATGGCCACAGTGGGCATTCTATGGCTGCCTTCCCTGGTCTCTTTGCTCTTTCCTTCTGGAAGTGTATGTCTTTTTTCTGCATGTAGGAGACTCCCTGTGACTCAGTTTCCACTCCTGAGTGCCTCACTGCCTTGTCCAGGTCCCTGTCACTCTGAATCCCAGCTTCCTGACTGAGTGACTGTCTCTCTCCGCCTTTGTGATCCCCTGACAATGGGAGGTAAAAATAGCCCAGGGGCTGAGCTAGAGGAGATAAAAGGGAATTTGCCTTTTGTGTCCTGTGGCCAGGCTGGGGGGGCTGTGACACGTGGAGATTGCTGACATAGCTCTCCTTTGCTGACCTTGACAACGGCAATAAAAGGGGGTAGCAGCGCTCCCTGCCCTCACCGTGGTGCCAGGTGGGTGATCAGGGCTGAGGGTGGGTGACCAGGGCTAGGTTTGGAGCTGGAGGGAAGGCAGGAAAGCACCCATGGGTGGGCCCAGGACCTCAGTACCTATAGCAGAGGATGTTCTTGTGTCTGGAGGTGTGTGGTTGCAGGCTCACCCAGGGACTCACCCTCTATCAAGCCTGTGGGTTAGAGGATCATACCCCAGTGTGGGTCCCAGTCCCTGAGTTTCCTGTGCTTGCTATCTTGCAGGGCCTGCTACCTAGGACTGCCTTGAATCACCGCTCCAATTTTCAGGTCCTCCTCGTTCGCCTCGCAACACCATGATGGATATGAATGAACTTGGAGAATCAGCCTGCTACCTCCGCCAGGGCTACCAGGAAATGATGAAGGTGCACACTGTCCCATGGGATGGTAAGTGAGAGCAGAGAGGGACACAGCCATGGAGAAGCCCAATGGATTCAGACTAGGAGTGAGGAGAGCAGACATGCTGCTTGATATGACAGGGGCTCTGTGGCCTCATACCTGGGTCTTCCCCTCAGTTTCTCAGTGCCTCTGGCTAAAATCACAGAGACCATGTGAGTATGCTTGTGTGGCCAGAAGCAAGGCTTGGTTTGTTCTTCTGTAAAATGAGACAATGTCACCTTGTTCCTGAAGTCTCTGTGGAGACTCGGGCTGGAACCTGGGACCTTTGACATGAGACTGATGTGTGCAGGTGGCCTCCAAGTCCACAAAACCTGTGCTGAACTTATTTTTAGTGCTTTCTGCGGAGCTAAAGCCACTGTTGATTGGGGACAGGAATAAAGACTACTATTTATGACTTGATTGGCTCATAGTACAATAATAACATAGGCAATGCGTGTCTGGGGCTTACGATGTGTCTCACCCAGAGCCGATGATTTTCTGTGTATCTTCTCAATAATCTGGGGAGGTGGGAACTGAAGTAGAGCCAGATTCAGTGGTAGGCAACACCTGGAGTTGTACACAGCACTGTGCTCAAAATGTATAGTGCTTAACTGGACGAGGGGGGGCGCACATCTTTAACATCTGCACTCAGCAGGCAGAGGTAGGTGGATCTCTGCCTGGAGGTCAGACAGAGCTACAAAGTAAGAACCTGTCTCTGAAGAATGGAGAGGCGCCTCTGGCTTGATCTGACATCCTGCTATTGTTATCTTAACTGTTCTCTTTGCATGCAGAATAGAGGATTTCCTTCCAGCATTTTATTTTAAGTTAATTAATCAATTAAGGAGCCTGGGTTGGAGCCTTAGTATATGAATAGTTCTGACCAAGGAACACGGCTAGTGACTGTGGGGGGCAGGGAACAGAACTTGCTGTCCCGCACGAGTCCACATTTTATCACATAAAAATGTGGGCCCTCGAAGCTCTTGAGTGAGCTGACCAGTGAGGAATGAGCAGAGGACACAAGGGACATCTCCTGCCCAGCTGTGTCCAAGCCTTCAGTGACATAGGGAAGGTACAACCCACCTGAGAGTTAGGAGCCTCAGACTGAAGGGATGCCCTACCTGCAACTTCTTCTTTTTTTTTTTTTTTCCTCGAGACAGGGTTTCTCTGAGTAGCCCTGGCTGTCCTGGAACTCACTCTGTAGACCAGGCTGGCCTCGAACTCAGAAATCCGCCTGCCTCTGCCTCCCAAGTGCTGGGATTAAAGGCATGCGCCACCACCGCCCAGCCCTACCTGCAACTTCTTAATGGCCTTTGCATTTGAGGAGACGGGCCCAGAGAGAAGGAAGGCTTCCCAGGTGGCAGGGAGCTGAACCCAGGTGTGGAGTGTAGACTGTTATTCCAGTCAGCTCATTTGAGATCTTTAGGAACCATCTCTGCCCTGGGTTTGGATGAGTCTGCACTGAATGTCTATGTCCTGGCAAAAGGGCCCCCAGTGAGGTCTGCGAGTGGGAGGGGGTGTGGATTATTGCTTAAGTGTAGAAATCCCATAGGACACTTGGAGGCCCTCTCAAAGTCTGATTATTTTATTTTTTATTTTTTATTTTGCAACTCAGGCAAGAAGCGGGTCTGGGTACCTGATGAACAGGATGCCTATGTCGAGGCTGAGGTCAAGACTGAAGCTACTGGAGGCCGAGTCACTGTGGAGACCAAAGACCAGAAGGTTGAGCTTCCCCTTCCTGAGATTAGCCCCTCTGACCCTGGGTGCATCTCCTGGCCAGCTGGGTCCACAGACTGAATGAAGCCGAATGGGGCATGACAGTGTGTGCGGAGGAGAGAAAGGTCAGTTGGCCCATCTCTGTTCCTCAACACGTGACACATCTCCTCCGAAGGTGCTGACAGTGCGTGAAACGGAGATGCAACCTATGAACCCACCCCGCTTCGACTTACTGGAGGACATGGCCATGATGACGCACCTCAATGAGGCTGCAGTGCTGCACAACCTGCGCCAGCGATATGCTCGCTGGATGATCTACGTGAGCCCTGGGCAGGCACAGCTCAGCGGTGGGCGGGGCCACTAATGGGGCGGGTCTAAGGGAAGAACCAGGGGCCCCGAGGGAATGACTAGGCTGGAGGAGGGCTGGAAGAGCAAACTTAAGAGTGGCAAAGGAGAGGGCTAGAGGAACAAACTGTAGGTGAATGAGGGTGTGGCCTAGAGCGATGACTGAGTGATGTCTAGGGTTCTGGAAGCAGAGCTAAGGCCGTGTGTGGGGCCTGTCTGGCTACTTGGCACTTCCGAAGGGTCGGCAAAGGGTTATGGGGGTCGGTCAGTCGTTTCCTGGGGCTCAGGTTGGAACAGAAGAAAGGGCTGTGCATGGCATATCTGGAGGCTTCTTGAATATTGCAGGGGTCACAGTGGGCCTGGGAATGGGAACTTAGACATCTCTTCCCACTTCCCAAAAGCTCCAACTGTGAACTCTGTCTCCTCAGACATACTCGGGCCTCTTCTGTGTTACCATTAACCCATACAAATGGCTCCCGGTCTACACCGCTTCTGTGGTGGCTGCCTACAAGGGCAAGCGCCGCTCCGAGGCCCCGCCTCATATATATGCAGTGGCAGATAACGCCTACAACGACATGCTCCGGAGTAAGAGCCACCTCCCTCACCACCTCCCTCACCACTCCTCAGCTCAGGGTGGCTTCCGGTTAGGACCCCCTCCCTTCCTTTCCCCTCCCCTTCCCTTCATCATGCCCCTCCTTTGGTATTTACTACCCTAGCTATTCCGCCTTTTTCGTTCGGAAGTCCTACTTGGTGTTTCTCACTGGGCGTTTGGGTGGTGGGAACTGTGACTGGGCCTTAGATGATCCAGGCAGTCCACCTATGGTTAGTCCCGTATCTGGCTAACACGTTTGCTCTCTCTCCTTTCTCTAGACCGAGAGAACCAGTCTATGCTGATCACGTGAGTGGGGCTCTGGCCATCAAGTGTCGAGTGCTGACCATTTGATGGTAGTGGTAGTGGAACCAAAGTTAATTCTCACAGTTGGATCCAAAGTGCTTAGGTCAGGGCCTTTACCTCCTGGAGCCAAAGTCCTCCCTGACCCCTTTTATTCGTGGGGGGCAGAAAGCAGATATTCAAACACGGGAGTGATCCCAAGCTCCTTGCCATCTCTCCTGAGATCTGAGAATCTTGATTCTTCGGAGAGTCTATATAGGTCCTCTTCCCTTCCTTCTCATCTCTGTATCTCACCCCTCCTTAGCCTTCATGGGAAAGGGATCCATTTCATATGTATCAAGTTCATGTCCAGTCAGGTCAATACATGCAAATGCACACATGGATACACACACACAACTGTAGGTTATTAAGAACAAGCCCCCTGAAGCCAGACAAAGCTGGATTCAGGCATTCACATTTCCATTTCTTGCTGTGTGCCTTTGGGTTGGTGAACCTCACCAATACAAACAGAACAACCTAACCTGCCACACAAAATTACCAACAGTTAAGTATGTCTAAGTGTGAACCTTGCACAGAGCAGAAGCAGGCCCAGAGCTTCTGAGGCTCAATTCTTTATCCATAAGATGATCATGGTCTACCCCCCGGGGGTCTTCTGATGGAGGTAGGGTACTTGGATTGGCACCAGGAGCTAAGTTAGTACTCAGTTTTCAGTGGTATGTTGGCATTGTCATCTCACAGATTAGTCTGTACCTGGGAGTTTGGATCTGGGAACATTGAGTTGGGAAGAGAGATGGTGGGGGAGGGTTGAAGTTTGGGGGCTGGGAGGATTAGAGACAAATGGGCTTTAGTGACTGATGTTTGTGTTGTCCAAGGGGAGAGTCGGGGGCCGGTAAGACGGTTAACACCAAGCGGGTCATTCAGTACTTTGCCATCGTCGCTGCCCTGGGAGACGGGCCGGGCAAGAAGGCAGTAAGATTTGCCCACCTGGGCACCAACCCCACTGCTTCCCGCTGTTTTTCTTTTCTTTTTTTTTTCCTTTCTTTCTTTCTTTTTAAAATTGCAACCTCCCAGAGTCCCCAGCCCTGCCTGAGCCTCCTACCTTGGTGTGAGACTCTGGCCTGAGCAAGGCTCGACCAGAAAACCCATGGCCACCTCAATCACTGTGTTAGGTAGGCCTGAGCCAGACTGGCTGCAGCTCTCCGCTGCACCACACAGACAGGAACCACATCACTGCTCCTGAATGTGTGTGTGTGTGTGACTTTTTCATTGTGACCTTCATCATTTTTAAAGAGTTTACTAAGTAGGGTGCTTTTATCTGGAAGTGATTATTTTCTTGGGCCACGTTCTTTTGAGGTCTGTTACCTGCTCCCAATGAGAGGAGCAGGCTGATCCAGAGACGTTAATTACCCAGAGCTGAGGGCACTGGGAATTCTCGACAGTTGCATGGCCCATGGTTTTGATTAAGATTTTTTTGAAACTTCTTAAGCAATGGAGGCATAGTGCTTTTTGCTGGTTTTAACGTGATTCTCCCATCCCTGGCCCACAGGCCAGCTGTCGAGAGCTCTGTGGCTTCGGCTAACCCCCACACATCTACACCGATGTGGAGACCCGGGCTTTCTCTGCACAACCTACACTCCTGGTCCTGTTGAGCCTTGCTTTATTCTGGGGCAATTCTTTTTCTGTTTTTTTCTTCTTGCTGTGTTTTCTTTCTTCTTCTTTTTCCGTTTGTTGTTTGTTTTGGGTTTTTGTCTTTTGTTCCCTCCTTTCCCCATTTCCTCACTTGATTGTCTAGATTTTGGATTTTGTTTGTTTTGGTTTTTTTTTGGTTGCAGCCATGGTTTTTGTTTTCTGTTGACTTTTTGAGATTCTTTCTTCCCTTCCTCTCCCATTATTTCTCAAGCCCTGAAAGGCCTTTGAGGATGCTGTAGACAAGTAGGGTAACCCTATAAAAGGAAAAGGAGACAGAGCCTGAAGCTGGCAGGAACACAACTGGAAGGGCTGGGACAAGGAAGTACCTGCATAGGAAGGGGTTCTGATCCTGGAGCCAAGCCATGGGGTGGGGGAGTAGGGGGATTCAGGGGCAGCAGAAGGTCACTCACAGGATTTGAGAACTTAAAAGCAGTACTAACTCCCTCCCCTCAAGCTCAGATTTAGCTAGCCTGGCCAGACAGTCTTGAACAAAAGCAGTAGGTAAGTTGCACAGGGAGGGCAGGGGCCCCTCCCCCTCTTCTCAGCATTGTATCTGGGGCATTCTTAATTAAGTCTTTGGGCTCCCTGGAAGTCAATAACTGAATGAGTGACCACAAAGTCCCTAGTAATGTGTTTACCATCTCCAGAACCCTCTTTTCTTTCTCTTCTGCCCAGGCTCTTGGCATCTGAGCAGAAAGGTTAGAGGGGGCGGAGCAAATGGAAAGCTGGGGAAGGCTGAAGCTAGGAGGGAGGAAGGAGTGTGAACTCTGGGCAGTATGTCCCTCGGGTTAGAGAGAAGGGCATCGCCTTCTGTCTCGGCTCCTTGCTCTGACAGCTCATCACACGAAGCCGGAAGGGCTGTTTTGGGTAGCAGTCCGTACACAATGCTGAAAGTATGCAATGCTGAAGACACAGCTAGTGTAGGACAGGGAAGGTGTGAAGGGGCTGCCAGGGAGGTTGGGGGAGGAAGGGGCAGAGTGGGCAGAAGTTGCTGCACTATCAAAGATCAGGGAGGTCTTTCTAGAGAAGGAGCAGCTTTGGCAGGCCACTAATGAGAGAGGACTCTAGTCAGGCTCCTTGTGCAAATGTGGACAATGAAGAGATCCCTGAGAAGGCAGAGACAGGAGACCCCAGTGCTGCCCCCCTGCCTCAAGCCCTCAAGATGATGCTTGCTTTGCCTGTCTAGCATCTCCCAGCTAATCAGTCCGGGAGAGCCAGGTGTATAGAGTGCTCCAGGGGAGAATGTTACCATTAACATTACTAAATATTTAGGTGCCTAACATACACTGCCCCACTGACCACCATCCCAGTGCCCTTGCCCTTCCTCTGAAAGACCTCACACCCTCTGACACTTTCCTTCTTCCTCCAGCAATTTCTGGCAACAAAGACTGGGGTAAGTATAGGGCCAGCTGTGGGGCAAGCAGCATTTATGGGGTCCTGGGATGCCCACTTCTCCTTAAGACCAGAGATTCCATGGGCTGCTCTGGCCCCTCATTTCTGCTGCCCCCAGGGCACCCTTGAGGATCAAATCATCGAGGCTAACCCTGCCATGGAGGCTTTCGGCAACGCCAAGACTCTGAGGAATGACAACTCCTCCCGTTTTGTGAGTGGGCTCAGTCGGGAAGTATGTGGCTGGGGGCTTGGGGGAAAAGAGTCAGAATCCAGGAGGGCACTGGTGGAAGGAACCCTCCACAGGACTGAGGGTGGCGTGGTCCCTCCACTGCAGGGCAAGTTCATCCGCATCCACTTTGGTCCCACTGGGAAGCTGGCCTCTGCAGACATTGATAGCTGTAAGTCTGGGAGAGGGTAGGGGAGGTGTCGGAGGAGGGATAGAGGCTGAACCGAACAAATCCTTTGGCTTCTTTCTGCTCTGGCCATTTCTCTTCATCTCCGACCAGTTTCCCACTTGAGTTAACCTTACCCATCATACTGGCCCCCTGGTCTCTACTCTCCTGTTCTGTCTATGGTCTAAAGTTGACCATTTCCTGCCCCTGCTTCTAAGCCTCCTCTGAGGGGCTGGGAAGGGGACTTATGAGTAAAGTCCTTGCTGTGCTTTACAAGGACCAGAATTCAGACGCCCCAGAAGCTATGTAAACTCTGGAGGCCCACTCGTAATCCCAGCCTGGGGGGTGGGGGGAGGCAAGAGGCATGGAGTCTTAAAGCAAGCTGCATAGTGCGATAGCTTCATCGGTGAGCTCTGGGTTCAATTGAGAGACTTCTGCCTCAATAGATAAGGTGGAGAGCAATGAAGGAAGACACCAGGGTCTCCCACAGACACAGGTCCCACAGTGACATAGGTCCTGGGAAGGCACTTTCCAGTGAAGGCCTGACTGTGCACAGACACAGGGCCTCCACACATGCCTTGCTTCTCTTGCTGCTTTTCTATCCCTGCACCATACTGGGGTCTTTGCCCTGGGAAAGTAAAGAGATAGTAGGCTAGCACTCCCTTTCTGTAGATCTCCTGGAAAAGTCTCGAGTGATCTTCCAGCTGCCCGGTGAACGTGGTTACCATGTCTACTACCAGATCCTCTCCGGGAAAAAGCCGGAGCTGCAGGGTAAGGGTCAGGATGGGAGGTCAGATCCCAAAGATACTGCCTGGGATGGCTGTTCACCCTTTCTGCAGAGGGGTAGGTTAGGATACCTTCACTCTCCTGGAAACACACAGCCTGTTTGTACCCAGTCTCTTCTTCCTACTGCTTCTGATTATCACTAAGCCCTCTTTTTTGTTTTTGACTTACTTTTTGGTAGTGGTTTTTACTGAGGGTGTGGTGGCAGCAGTGGTGGCGTGTGTGCACGTGCACATGCATGTGTGTTTCTGTGCTAGGGAAAACAGGCCTCTTTGTTCCACTGTCCTGCCAAGACTGTAGCTGTCCATCCTGAGACTAGAACCCCAACCCTAGCACCAAGGGAACCCAGTGGTAATCTATATCCACTCTCACTTTTGAAAGCCCTTTGAAGGCAATGCATGGTCCCCCCCCTTGTCGTGGTATCCAGCTCAGGATCTGGGGTAGAGAGACGACTGTGAGCAGTGGTCAAAGGATGAGGGAGTCTTCTGGACTGAGGGTCATTCCCCAGAGAACCATAAAGAAAGGGACTCATGTTTGGACATGCATATGAACTTTAAAAATTAAAAGGGACTGGGAAACTTTAATCTTAGTACTCAAGAAGCAGAGGCAAGCAGAGCTCTTGAATTTGAAGCTAGCCTAGTCTACATAGTTCCAGTATAGCCAGGGCTATGTAGAGAAACTGGTCTAAACAAAATATAATAAATATGCAAATAAATATGTTAATGAATAAAATAAAATTTGGAAAAAACTAAGTACAACTCAGTGATAAAGAACACTTATCTAGGAGGCACAGTGGTAGTCATAGGGGTTCATCCTGAAAACACACACACACGCATGCACACACACGTGCATGTGCACTTGCACACTCACACAGACACACACACAGTCATACACTCACACACGTTGTCTTTCCAAATTCACACAACTGTAAAAAAGAAGCAGCCAGTGGGCCATGCCTGTAGTTCCAGGTCTCAGGAGCTGAGATAAGAGGGTCGTGAATTACTGCCAGCGTGGGCTACACAGAACCTGTCTCAGAAGACCAAATAAATAAAAGTAAATGATGGAACAAACCAAAAGCCCCATGTATGGATTATAGGGACCAGAAGGTCAGGTTACAGAGAAGCCCTGGGAAAGGCTCAAGACTTTTGTAGTGAGAGACCTCTGTCCTCGGGCTTCCTGGTGGGATAGGAGAGGGAAGTCAGGCTGAGAATTCAGCCTGACTCACTTCCTGGGGCTCCCTGTCAACAGACATGCTGCTCCTGTCCATGAACCCCTATGACTACCACTTCTGCAGCCAGGGGGTCACCACCGTGGATAACATGGATGACGGGGAGGAACTTATTGCCACTGATGTACGCTCCATGGGGGGAACGGGGGTGGGGTGGGAGATGGCACCAAACTGGATTCTCATGGTTTGGGAGTGTGTGAGCATGTGCACTGGGTAATGGGATGAGTGGGGAGGTCCTTGGCAAGACTCTCAAGGACCCACACCTCTCTGAGCCTGCTTTGTTCCTCCTACGTCAGCATGCAATGGATATCCTGGGCTTCAGCGTGGATGAGAAATGTGCCTGCTATAAGATCGTGGGTGCCCTCCTGCACTTCGGCAACATGAAGTTCAAACAGAAGCAGAGAGAGGAACAGGCTGAGGCAGACGGCACTGAGAGTGAGGACCTCTAACCTCAGTCTGACCGGACCCTCCTGAAGGGGGCAGTCTGCAGGCCCTGATTCCTCCTAACCTTCCTCTTCAAACCCCTACACTGTGACAACAGATCCCTGACACACACACACCCAAGTGCCCATGTTGACCTCTCTCTTCCTTATCCAAGCGATGTTCCCTGCCAGGTGCCGACAAGGCTTCCTACCTGATGGGTGTCAGCAGTGGAGACCTCCTCAAAGGTCTTCTGCACCCCCGGGTTCGTGTGGGAAACGAGTACGTTACCAAGGGCCAGAGTGTGGAGCAGGTAAGAAGGCTGCAAAGGCTAGTTCAGGGACAGCTGAGCCAGGATCTGTCTCTTGCCAGGTCCTACCCGACCCTGCCTCCCTGCATCCACAGGTGGTATTTGCTGTGGGGGCCCTGGCTAAGGCTACCTATGACCGGTTGTTCCGATGGCTGGTATCTCGAATCAATCAGACCCTGGACACAAAGCTCCCCCGACAGTTCTTTATTGGGGTCCTGGACATCGCTGGTTTTGAGATCTTTGAGGTGAGAAGAGCACTCAACCACTGCACGGTCCTATCTAAGGCAGAGGCTGATGGGTGGGTGTGGGGGACCACAGCCCCGCTTCCCCTCCCCCCCCGCATCCCTCCCTCCCCATCCTCCAGTCCTCATCCACAAGGAGTCTGCTGACTGGGGCTCTGCCACCCGTAGTTTAACAGCTTCGAGCAGCTGTGCATCAACTTCACCAATGAGAAGCTCCAGCAGTTCTTCAACCAACACATGTTCGTGCTGGAGCAGGAGGAGTACAAGCGGGAGGGCATCGACTGGGTCTTCATCGATTTCGGCCTTGACCTCCAGCCTTGCATCGACCTCATCGAGAAGGTTAGGCGTAGCGTGGGAATGCTGCCAGGAGTTGCGCATGCGTGCGGGCAGGCCTGTATCAGCGGCGTATCAATGTGTGGTTGTGATTGAAGTGAGTGTGTGAGTAGGAATGTGGCTGCGTGGCTGTGCACGTGGGTGTGCAGGGGAACATGTGGGTATAGGCGAATGGTGTCACGAGTGTGATATGGACAGGCCAGTGTTGTGGGCAGCGCTACCATTCACCAGGTCCCTGTACAGAACTCACTTGAGGACAATGTTTACTGGATTGTAACGCATTGCATATGCTTTCTCCCCCTGCATGAAGAATGGAAAAAGAAATTGGAAACACTGGAAATAAAGTGTGTGTGTGTGTGGGGGGGGAGACTCCCTCTGAGCCTCCTACAGCCTGTGCCTTGAACTAGTGAGATGCTTTGCCCCAGGCATGTGTTTCTTTTTCTTTTTTTTTAATCGTTACATGTATTTATTCGCTTTGTGGACTGATATGTTGGTGATGTGTTGGTAAGCATGTACCATGGCATGTATGGGGTCAGGTGACAATTCAGGAGTCATTTTTCTCCTTCTGCCTCATGGGTCCTGGGGATGGAATTCAGGTTATCAGTCTTGGTGACATGTGTCTTTTCCCACTGAATCATCTTGCCAGCTCAGCATGTACATTTTTTTATGGATATAGTCATAATTTGTAGTGTTTTTCCCTTTGAACATGCATTGTTAATACTGTGGAAAAGCCAGAACAGGCCATGCAGCAGGTGACTCTCAGTTTCTGGCTGCTGGGCATTTAGGTGGTTGATGTTTTGTTTTGTTTTTGTCTATTAAATAAGCACTGAAGTGAATCACTATTCCAATTCAGTTAAGAAGTGGAGGTTTGGGGCTGGAGAGATGGCTTAGGAGTTAAGAGCACTGACTGCTCTTGAAGATCTGGTCAGTTCCTAGCACCCACAACAAGCAAGTCATAGCCGCATGTAACCTCAGTTTCAAGGGATCTAGTTTCCTCTGGCCTCCATGGGCACATAAACTCATGGAGGCACATACATATACATACAAGGAAACATTTAAAAACATAAGTATTTACTTATAAAAAAAACCCATAGATTTAGTAAAATGTAGTATCCCCATTTCTAATGAGTGTAGATACCAAAATGTAGACTCAATTGGCTTTAAAAAAAAAAAAGTGTACATGTGAGCCATGGATGTTAGTTAATGGGGCACAAAGATGCCAGTCTATTCTAAACACATAGACCGGAAGTCAAGCCGCAAACTCTTCTCTCCTAGAAGGTGGGTTCCTGGGTATACACACATGCCTGACTTCTCCTATGCACGGCTGGCTTATGGATCTGAAACAGCTCCCGGAGGGAGTTAGACTCCCTCTAACAGAACAGAAGTCTAAGGGCCCAGTCAGCATGGTCTAGCCTGGACCTTCAATCTTGCTTCCTATTCCCAGCCTCTGGGCATTCTGTCCATCCTGGAGGAGGAGTGCATGTTCCCCAAGGCTTCAGATGCAAGCTTCAGGGCCAAGCTTTATGACAATCACTCTGGGAAGTCACCTAATTTCCAGCAGCCTCGCCCAGACAAGAAACGCAAGTACCAGGCTCACTTCGAGGTGGTCCACTACGCAGGCGTGGTAGGTGCTCACTGGAGCTCTATACTTAACCGCTGTCCTCTCTCCCTACTCAGGGTCACCACTTGGGTCAACACTTTTCTTTGTAGGTACCTTATAGCATCGTGGGCTGGCTAGAGAAAAACAAGGACCCCCTCAATGAGACAGTGGTACCCATCTTCCAAAAGTCACAGAATAGGCTCTTGGCCACCCTCTATGAGAACTATGCAGGTTCTTGCTCCAGTGAGTACTGAGGGACAAGCTGGCCATTTCTGGGGAGCCACAGAGTCATGTTCGCTGGCATAACCAGTTCTCATTATCTCTCGTAGCCGAGCCCCCCAAGTCTGGGGTGAAAGAGAAGCGCAAGAAAGCAGCATCATTTCAGACGGTGTCTCAGCTTCACAAGGTGAGGTCCAGATTGGGGCCCCAGCAGCCCTGACCCTCTGCAGGCTGCCCCGCCCCCTGCAGGCTGCCCTGCCCTCTGCAGGCTGCCCCACCCTCTGCAGACTGCCACGCCCTCCTTGCTCCCTGCCGTCCCTGTGTCTTGGGTGGGCAGCTGTTAAGACTTGCAGTGATGTTTAGCTCCTTTCCATGTGAACATCACAGCAAGTCTGTGCTGCTGCCTGCCCCCATGCTGCCTGGGTAGGGCTGGGGGAAGGAGGAGTCATGGGAGGGAGGTGGATGGGGTGGGGCAGGTGTTATAAGGAGCATTTGGGCTCCTCTGCTCAGTCCCCTCTGGTCCCTATTCATTGCGGCATCCAATTCTGGTTCTCTGCCCCTCCTGTGCCTCTCCTTGTTCTCCCCACTTCCAGGAGAACCTCAACAAGCTCATGACCAACCTGAGGGCCACACAGCCCCACTTTGTCCGTTGTATCGTCCCCAACGAGAACAAGACTCCAGGTGGTGTCCCCGGGCTGGCCAGGATGGGGGCATCGGAAGCATCTTAGACTCTCCCCAAGCAGGGTTTGCTCAGTCTCTAAGTAAGGGTAGGGACCTAAAGGCGTGTCCTTGCATTTCTAACCACTTCTTCCATTCCCACCACATCCAGGGGTCATGGATTCCTTCTTGGTGCTACACCAGCTACGTTGTAACGGGGTCTTGGAGGGGATCCGGATTTGCCGCCAAGGGTTCCCCAACAGACTGCTGTATGCTGACTTCAGGCAGCGGTGGGTCCTGGCTGCTTTGGCTTCCTCCCACTGCTCTTACACTAGGTGGGGCCTGAGGGCCTGGGAGGGACAAAGAGTGGTTCCAGTCCCCTGAGGAGATGTCTCAGTCTGGAACTAGGTTAAGGAAAGAGGTGAATAGACTTGAGGTAAATGTGGAGGCAGAGGCTGCTGGCTTTGCCAATTACTAGGGTACAGGATAAGAAAGGGTTAGCCTGTGCTTACTCCCAAGTCTCATGCCTGAGCTACTGGATAGTAGATTTACTGAGCGATAAGGCAGGATGTTTAGATTGGGTACATAGTGGGTTTGAACTTGTGCAGTTAGAAATGCCTCCGGCAGATGTCCTAGAAAAGAAGGTAGGTGTGGGGTTAGATTTATTATTCTGGAACTCAGGTGAGCAGATGAGAGAGAATATAGATTTGAGGATTAAATATGGGTTTGTGTGGCCCAAAGGAGGACCTCGAGTGATGCTTGACAGGCAGTGAGTGCTCCGGCAACGCCATCAGCTCCCTTCCACTTCCCTTGGTGGGTTCTGTTTGTTAAACTACAAGTGTCCTCAGTTACGTCCCCTTCTACGAGTAACAGGAGTCATCCACATGTCCTTTATATATTAGATATCTATACAGATACTGTGTGTGTGTGCAGAGAGCTTGTGGATTTGCTTTTCATGTCATTATCAGCCTAGGGAATGGTCCCTGTGAGTCTGCATCGTCTTCGTCTTTTGTTTCAAAACAGGGTATTGCTGTGTAGCCTAGGCTAACCTCAAACTCTCAATACTCATGGGCTTCTATAATCCTAGCAGTAAGGAGCCTGGGCAGGAGGATGACTAGGAGTGTGTGTGAGGACAGCCTAGGCTACATAGTATGTTCTAAGGCAGCCTAGGTTATAAACCCAAAAAACAAACTCCTGAGATTTGGTGGATGGCTCACTACAGGGCTTGCCTTGAAGCATGAGGACCTGGGATTTAGTCCCAGAACCCACATAAAATGCTAGGCAGGGTGGTGTGCAGTCATTATCCCAGGGGAGGCGCTCTGAGATCCCAGGCCACCCAGTGCAGTCTAACTGATGTGTTCCAGGCAACCTGTGTCAAAGGAGGTAGACTGAATTCATGAGGATAGCCCTGAGGCCCTCTTCTGGCCCCCATATGCATGTGTGCTTGTGCCTGTACACATACATTTAAAACTAACCCTGAACTGGAGATCTGACCTAGTGGTGAAGACCATTAGCTCTTACAGAGGACTCAAATTCAGTTGTTAGCACCCACGTGGTGACTTAAAACCATACATCCAGCAGTATGTGACTCCAGTTGCAGGGACTTTGGCACCCTCTACTGGTCTCCAAGAGTACATACTTGCAGGCAAACCACACATGGCATTCAACAACTCTTGATCCTTCTGCCTCTGCTATCCATCACACCCAGCACTGTTCTTTTCTGTCTGTAAAATCACGGTAGCCCAATGACCCACACCTTCAGCTTGATGAGTTCCCTAGTGAAGGGGCCTGCCCTGTCTCTGGGGCTTTCCTTTCACTACATGGCCACATGTGCACATGTGTGTAAACGTCCAGGCACGTGGACATGCTAGGAATCCTTGTTCCCTCTGAATAGGATTCTCAGATGTGTCTTTATTTTGTGATATGGGACAGTACAGCACTGCTTTGTTTTATTTTTTTGTATTTAAGAAATCACAAAAGTACCACGTGTTCTTTATAAAAACCACTTCTATTCACAAACTCATTAAAATGCCCTTAAGCCACCAAGCCCACTTTTGAGACAGGGTCAGGCCAGTTAACCAAGCTGGCCTCAAAGATCTTCCAGCGTCTGCCTCTCAAATGCTGGGATTTCAGGTATATTTCACACGTCTGGCCCCTCTGCTGAAATTTGTACAGAACGTGCTGTTTTCCGCAGTGTGGTAACACTCTCTCCCTTGCCATCTTGTGCGGCATATGTCCCTTTGGAACCTCAACTCTGAGAGTCAGGCAATCACAATTCTCTTGCTACCACTCCTGGCTCCCCATGGTTAGTGGCCTGTACCCTGTCCTGTCCATTGCAGCTTCTTCTTGAACTCCTAGGTACCGAATCCTGAACCCCAGTGCCATCCCAGATGACACCTTTGTGGACAGCAGGAAGGCCACAGAGAAGCTGCTGGGCTCCCTGGACATTGACCACACTCAGTATCAGTTTGGCCACACCAAGGTTAGGGTGTACTGGAGTTAGGGCGTAACCTGGGTGCACGTGGTCACACTGGACAGAGATCCCACTTGGCTATGCCCCTACTCTTAGGTGTTCTTCAAGGCTGGGCTTTTAGGCATTCTGGAGGAGCTCCGGGACCAGCGTCTGGCTAAGGTGCTGACTCTGCTGCAGGCTCGGAGCCGGGGCCGCCTCATGCGCCTGGAGTACCAGCGCATGCTAGGAGGAAGGTAGCTGCGGGGTGAGGGATGGACAAAGAGGGTGGGAAGGAGGCGTGACCACTGCCCCAGGACTTGAAGGGCTCTCCCCGCTGCCATGTTGCCTAGGTTGCTCCCCCCCCCCACTCATGGCTGGTTGGGGTGAGGTTCTGGGTCATGTCACCTAGCCTCGGATTTTACACCTTAACATTGGGGTGAGGGCCAGAGCAATGGCTCAGTAGGTAAAGGCATCTGCTGCCCTGCCTGATACCTTAAGTTCAATCCCCAGGACCTACATGGTGGAAAGACAAATCTGACCTCCACATATCTTCTGACCTCCACATACATATTTTGGTGTACTTACATATGAACACGCACATGCACACTAAAAATAACAGTTTTAAAGTTTGGGTGAGAATAGCCTCTGTCCTCTGCGTGTCCAGAGTATGGCCTGAAGAGTAACAGCATTCAGTGTTGCCCAGACTCTGAACCATGATTTATTTATTACTCTCTTGGTTTAAGTAGAAGACAGCCCTCTCAGGTGGGTGTGCTCAACAGGGAGGGCCTGAGTCAAGCAATCTGACCACGGGGCTAGTAGCCAAGCTGCCTGCAGACACTTGAGAGGCCACCTGGACATTTGGAGGTTATGAACCTTGCCTGGGAGGTGGATCTGGGGCTGCTCCCCAGACTCCCCTGCTCTGGAGGGCTGCTAGGAAGACCATGGAGAGGACACAGCTCCTGAAGGGGCAGAGCCAGCTGCCTCACAAGCTGTCTCTCCCTAGGGATGCCCTGTTCACCATCCAGTGGAACATCCGGGCCTTCAATGCCGTCAAGAACTGGTCCTGGATGAAGCTCTTCTTCAAGATGAAGCCATTGCTGCGCTCAGCACAGGCAGAGGAGGAGCTTGCAGCACTGCGGGCAGAGCTGCGAGGCCTGCGAGGGGCCCTGGCTACGGCTGAGGCCAAGCGGCAGGAACTAGAGGAGACTCAAGTCAGTGTCACTCAGGAGAAGAATGACCTGGCCCTGCAGCTGCAGGCAGTGAGTGGGACAGGGGCTCAGGTGGCCAATGAAACCCTGGAGCCAGATGGCCAGGGCAGCCCTGGGGCATGGGCATTTGGACCTTTTGTGTTGTCTTTCTACTCTTGAAATGCCCAGGAGAGGAGACCTAGGGGCTCAACGTCTGCCCAGCCTTCCCTGAAGGCCTTTATCCATATGTCCTAAACCCAAAGCTACAGGGGAGTCATACCTCCCCTATCTTTGATTTCCCTGAAAATATAACCTTGCTCCCTTTTCTGGTTCAGGGACACACAAATCTACAACAGGGTCACACCTAGAGGGCAGTGGTCAAAGTCTGGAAACTCCCCAGCATAGCTATTTTAAATTCTATGTGCATTGTTTTTTGTCTATATGCATGTCTGTGTGAGGGGGTCACATCCCCTGGAACTGGAATTACAGACAGTGTGAGCTGCCATGTGGGTGCTGGGACTTGAACCCTGGTCCTCTGGAAGAGCAGCCAGTGCTCTTAACCACTGAGCTGTCTCCCCAGCCCCTACTCAGCATAGGTTTTGAATGTCACTTGGATGCCAGCCCTAGGTTGATGCTGGAGATGGTCCTGGGGAAGATACAGACATGATGGTTATAAAACCCCCCAGCAAGCCTGGGAGGTTATGCAGCAGGCAGTGAGGAAACCGCTTCTGAAGTGGTTGTTGGTGCTGCCCCCTGCTGGGTAGGGTTGGGCTTGCACCCAACCACACCATCTCTCGGATGGTGAGCGACTGCACAGTGGGGCTTTTCTCCTAGAGCTTTGTTTAGGCTTCCTAGGTCGCCTGCATCGTAGCTAATGTTAATTTTTACCAGTGCCATTTCTGTTTCTGTGTGTCCCCTGCAACAGTTCCCAGAACCCAGCAGAGTGTTAGGTGTGCTAGCTCCTCATCTATCAAATTAAATTGCCATTTGCTTCATTGGAGTTGCCTTTGCATGGACAAGTAGCCTTTCTTCCTCAGGGCTGGCCCTGGTCCCCCACTACCAATGGCTCTTTAACTGTTCCTCCACATCTCCTCAGGAGCAGGACAACCTAGCGGATGCAGAGGAGCGCTGCCACTTGCTGATCAAGTCCAAAGTGCAGCTGGAGGCGAAGGTGAAGGAGCTGAATGAGCGGCTGGAGGATGAGGAGGAGGTGAACGCTGACCTGGCCGCCCGCAGGCGCAAGCTGGAGGACGAATGCACGGAGCTCAAGAAGGACATTGATGACCTGGAGCTGACACTGGCCAAGGCTGAGAAAGAGAAACAAGCCACTGAGAATAAGGTGTGGGAAGGGCCTGAGCTGGAGGGCCAGTTTTTGTGTTAGACAGCTGTAGGGTTCCCTCTGGCTCTGCATGGGCCCTGCCATGTAGCTTGAGAGGGGCCTCGTAAGAGCCTCCATTTTCTGGTCTGTCAAGTGGGGGTACTGGCACTTATCTCATTGGGGTGACTAAGGGTTTGGGTGTACCTAGCCTTTGCTAAGCATATGCTACAGAACCCTGCACACAATAGGTGCTTAATAAAGGCTAGGAATCATCATTTGTCCTGGACTGAAAGCTTGTTGGAGGGGGCGACTTTTCGGAACTGCAAATCTTCCATCACAGAAACCTGTGGTTGTCTGCGTTGTGAGTAGTGACTCTTACATCGAAGAGGAAACATAAGGCCGCTCGGGTGCCACACATAAGGCTGTAACTAGGACACAGTCCTCAGAATACCTGTTGATATTGTAAATGGTGGCCACCCACTGGTGTTTTATTCTGAGCCAGGCATTGTGCTTGGGTATGAGCCTTCAGCCATGAATCCTTTACCCAGCTCAAGGAGGAGATCAAACCTGTAGGTAGGAATGGTGGAGGCTCAGTACAGTGGCCTGCCTGTATCCTGCAGCTAGCTGGGAAGAGATGGCTGCTCAGACCAGCCTATGGGGAACAATGTCCTCACGGTGAAATCGGGCCTTGACACAGGTGAAGAACCTGACAGAGGAGATGGCTGCTCTGGATGAATCCGTGGTCCGCCTGACTAAGGAGAAGAAGGCATTGCAAGAGGCTCACCAGCAGGCTCTGGGGGACCTACAGGCTGAAGAGGACCGTGTGAGTGCGCTGGCCAAGGCCAAGATCCGGTTGGAGCAGCAAATAGAGGATGTGAGTTGGAGTCTCTTGGGGGGCTGTCGGGTGGCGACGGTTACGCTGGCTTGCTCGAAGCTGAGCCCTCCTCTCTCTACCTCACAGCTGGAGTGCTCCCTGGAGCAAGAGAAGAAGCTTCGCATGGACACAGAACGTGCCAAGCGCAAACTTGAAGGAGACCTGAAGCTGACGCAGGAGACAGTGACAGACACCACACAAGACAAGCAGCAGTTGGAGGAGAAGCTGAAGAAGTAGGTGTGGGGTGGGCAGGGTCTCTGAGCCTGATGGGCTATCCTTCTCAGCCCTGTTGCTGTGGGCAGAGGTCATGTCCTGCCCTCTCTGGGCCAGGGCTGAGGACAGCAGACACGCAGGATCGAGGCTCCTTAGGAGCTCTCAGAAGGAGGTGGGCAGGTGGAGAGCAGGCAGGGCTGGCTCATCCCACCACATCCTCCCAGGAAGGATTCAGAGCTGAGTCAGCTGAACCTGCGGGTGGAAGACGAGCAGCTCCTGGGGGTGCAGCTGCAGAAGAAGATCAAGGAGCTACAGGTGTGCACCGTGGCAGTGGGGAAAGCCCCGGGTGGACCGGGTTCAGGGGCTCACGGAGTCGGTACGGTCTCCCCAGGCGAGGGCTGAGGAGCTGGAGGAGGAGCTGGAGGCTGAGCGAGCAGCCCGCGCCCGTGTGGAAAAGCAGCGAGCTGAGGCAGCCCGGGAGCTGGAGGAGCTGAGTGAGAGGCTGGAGGAGGCCGGCGGAGCCTCTGCGGGGCAGCGCGAGGGTTGCCGCAAACGTGAGGCCGAGTTGGGCCGTCTGCGGCGGGAGCTGGAGGAGACCGTGCTGAGACACGAGGCCACGGTGGCTGCCCTGCGCCGCAAGCAGGCCGACAGCGCTGCAGATCTGAGCGAGCAAGTGGACAGCCTGCAGCGGATCCGGCAGAAGCTGGAGAAGGAGAAGAGCGAGCTGCGCATGGAAGTGGATGACCTGGGGGCCAGCGTGGAAACTCTGGCCCGTGGCAAGGTCTGCCTCCTTCCTACCTCAGTTTTGACTCTACACTGACCCTACCCTCTGTCCTCTGGTCACTTCATAACAATGCTCCACAGCAGCCATGACCTCCTGACCCCTGGATGCTTAGCCTGGGGTCTAACCCCAGCCCCACAGCAGTCCTGACCTCTAACCTTTCATTTCTCAGGTTGCTCGGGTTCACATCCAAACCTCAGCCCTTCCAACAGGAGTGTGACTCTAGCTCTTGACTCCTGAATTCAGACTTAGCCCCTGACCTAACACTCACTCACTCTTGTCCCAACTTTGACCCCCCCCCCAAATCCTGACACCTGTCCCCAGATCTAATACCTAATACTGACTCAGTGACCTTGGGATGGGTTCTGAGACTCCCAATTTGTGCCCACAGTAGGAACCCAGACCCTGAACCTGGAACTCTAGTCTCCTTTGAATCTCTGGTCTCATACCTAGTCTTCTAGGTCCCAGTCTCTTGACTGGCAGCCCCTGCATCCTGCCCCTGGATGCACAAACTTGTCTTGATCTCTGACTCTGGGTTCCAGGCCAGTGCGGAAAAGCTCTGCCGGACCTATGAGGACCAGCTAAGTGAGGCCAAGATCAAAGTGGAGGAGCTTCAGCGGCAGCTGGCCGACGCCAGCACCCAGCGGGGCCGGTTACAGACGGAGAATGGTGAGGCCTGGGTTGAGCTAGGCTATGCCAGGTAGGGGCTGGGTGGTTCACCTCAACCGACTGGCCTGCTGGCCCCTTCACCTGCAGGGGAGCTGGGCCGCCTGCTCGAGGAGAAGGAGTCTGTGATCAGCCAGCTGAGCCGTGGGAAGACCTCAGCAGCTCAGAGTCTGGAGGAACTCCGGCGGCAGTTGGAGGAAGAAAGCAAGGTGGACGGGCACTGGCAATTGTGGGGCAGAGAGGTGGGCGCTGGCGCCATTAGCTTGGATTGATGCGGAGGCCACTGGTGTCCCTACAGGCCAAAGGTGCGCTGGCTCATGCAGTGCAGGCTCTGCGGCACGACTGTGACCTCCTCAGAGAGCAGCATGAGGAAGAGTCCGAGGCTCAGGCTGAGTTGCAGCGGCTGCTGTCCAAAGCCAATGCTGAGGTGGCCCAGTGGAGGAGTAAGTACGAGGCAGACGCCATCCAAAGGACGGAGGAGCTGGAAGAGGCCAAGTGAGTACCCGTGGAATCTCAACCATGACCCAGGAGAGACTTGGGCCTGGGCCTGTATGCTCAGTGTGTGGTAGTGGGGACTCTGGGGTCCTTTCCCCAGGTTCCCTTGGTACATAGTCCACCCTGGCTTGTCTGTGGTCCAGGAAGAAGCTGGCCCTGCGGCTGCAGGAGGCAGAAGAAGGTGTAGAGGCCGCAAATGCCAAATGCTCCTCACTGGAGAAGGCCAAGCTGCGGCTGCAGACAGAGTCGGAGGATGTGACCTTGGAGCTGGAGAGGGCCACCTCAGCCGCTGCTGCCCTGGATAAGAAGCAGCGTCACCTGGAGCGGGCACTGGAGGAGCGGAGGCGGCAGGAGGAGGAGATGCAGCGGGAGCTCGAGGCTGCACAGCGGGAGGCTCGAGGTCTGGGCACCGAGCTCTTTCGGCTGAGGCACAGCCACGAGGAGGCGCTTGAGGCTCTGGAGACGCTCAAGCGGGAGAACAAGAATCTGCAGGGTAGGACCTGAGGCCCAGAGCACTTGAGGGTCACTCTGCACTTGGGGTGAAGGAAGGAACCTGGGTCAGAGCAAAGGTGAGCGTGAGTCCTCTGTGCTCTACTCACCCTGCAGAGGAGATCAGTGACCTTACAGACCAAGTCAGCCTCAGCGGGAAGAGCATCCAGGAACTGGAGAAGGCCAAGAAGGCGCTGGAAGGAGAGAAGAGTGAGCTGCAAGCTGCGCTGGAGGAGGCTGAGGTCAGGGCTGGTCATGGGTGGGTGGACTCTGCTCCATGGCTCCCTGGCTTCATTGGTCCCCAAATACCTGCCAAGGCCCCTCACTCCACACTGCTTGATCAATATCCCTAGGGGGCACTGGAGCTGGAAGAGACAAAGACTCTGCGGATCCAGTTGGAGTTGTCCCAGGTCAAGGCAGAAGTGGACAGGAAGCTGGCGGAGAAGGATGAGGAGTGTACTAACCTGAGGTCTCTGGAAAGCCGTCTTGTCGTGCCTATGGTGGCACACAGGACAGACTAGCTGTCCCTGCCACAGGACTAGAGTGTTCCCATTCCTGAGGCGGTCCTCTACAAGATGGTCAGGGCCAGAGTTCAGCCCATGTCCTTCTTAGTCTTGAATGAACTTTTTTTGGCAAGTCATAAGGGGCTTGAAGACAGCCAATTCATTTGCTCCTCCAAACGGGTTTCCAACTCTGTGGGTCCCTGAGCATGCCACAGGTAATGCCTGACCTACTCCATTCCTGTAGGCCAAGCTTGCCCTTCATGCTACCTTCTTACAGGCGCAACCACCAGCGGGCTGTGGAGTCCCTGCAGGCCTCCCTGGATGCAGAGACCAGGGCCCGCAATGAAGCACTGCGTCTCAAGAAGAAGATGGAAGGGGACCTCAATGACCTGGAGCTACAGCTAAGCCACGCAACCCGCCAGGCCATGGAGGCGCAGGCAGCCACGAGGCTGCTGCAGGCTCAACTCAAGGAGGAACAAGCAGGGCGTGACGAGGAGCAGAGGTTGGCTGCCGAGCTCCGCGAGCAGGGACAGGCCCTCGAGCGCAGGGCTGCACTGCTGGCAGCTGAGCTGGAAGAGCTTCGGGCTGCCCTGGAGCAGGGAGAGCGCAGCCGAAGGCTGGCCGAACAGGAGCTGCTGGAGGCCACAGAGCGCCTCAACCTACTGCACTCGCAGGTGGGGTACGGGCCAAAGATGTTCCAAGGATTGGAGCTGGGGCGCAGCCCTGCCGGCCTGCTGAGGCTCTGCTCCCCTCAGAACACAGGCCTCCTGAACCAGAAAAAGAAGCTGGAGGTGGACTTGGCCCAGCTGAGTGGGGAGGTGGAGGAGGCGGCGCAGGAGAGGCGGGAAGCGGAAGAGAAGGCCAAAAAGGCCATCACTGATGTGAGGCTGGGTCAGGGTTGGGGATGATTGTGTCCAGAGGACAAAGGGACTTCCCCTGCCTCCTCCCCACTATGCTATTTCCTCCCCTCCAGGCAGCCATGATGGCCGAGGAGCTGAAAAAGGAGCAGGACACGAGTGCACACCTGGAGCGGATGAAGAAGACCCTGGAACAGACGGTGCGCGAGCTGCAGGCGCGCCTGGAGGAAGCAGAGCAAGCCGCCCTCCGGGGCGGGAAGAAGCAAGTGCAGAAGTTGGAGGCCAAGGTGTGTGCGGCCTTACCAGTCCTTGCACCCTGAGGCTGAGGCTAGAGTTGGCTAGGCTGGCAGGTGACCCTCCTCCTGTCCCACAGGTGCGGGAGCTGGAGGCAGAGCTGGATGCGGAGCAGAAGAAGCATGCTGAGGCCCTCAAGGGTGTACGCAAACATGAGCGCCGGGTCAAGGAGCTCGCTTACCAGGTGGGTGGTGGGGTCCACCCCAGGAGGTGCACGGGAGCTAACCCAGTCCAGGCAAATCCCGAGAGCCCTTTTGCTTGTCCAGACTGAGGAGGACAGGAAGAACCTGGCTCGCATGCAGGACCTGGTGGACAAGCTGCAGAGCAAGGTCAAGAGCTACAAGCGTCAGTTTGAGGAGGCGGTGAGCACACTGGGGGCCAGGCATCCAGCACTGTGCAGGACACTGGTGGTTTGAGGAGGTGGTGAGCACACTGGGGGCCAGGCATCCAGCACTGTGCAGGACACTGGTGGTGAGCGGCTTTTAGCTGCAGGGCTTGCAGCCAGGGAAGCATCTGCAGCAGGCTGAACAAGGGTCACAGTCCATCCTCTCAGCTCAGGGGGTTCTATGGCTACAGCATGGGTCACTCAGAGCTACAGAAAGGACTAAAAAGGGAATGGTTTCTTTCTTCAGCCCAGGTATGATGGTCAGGTGACACACAGGCACCTCTTGAAGGATGGTCTCCACTTTTTTTTTTTCCTGTGTGGGTTCTAGTAAGGGGAGGCTAGTGACAGGAAGAGTGGAGGGAGGACCAGGGGAAGTCAGCTTCTTTCTGGGGATGGGAGCAGGTGGCCATTTTAGTTACCAATGGGAAACAAGGCCCTGTATATGCCTCTAGGAGCAGCAGGCCAGTACCAACCTGGCTAAGTATCGCAAGGCCCAGCACGAGCTAGACGATGCTGAGGAGCGGGCAGACATGGCAGAGACCCAGGCTAACAAGCTGCGGGCAAGGTCCAGGGATGCCCTGGGCCCCAAGGTAAGGCAGCTCTCCTCTGTGTTGGGTGTGTTGAAGTTGGGAGACACAGGGGATATAGTTCAGCCTCTTTCTCATCTCTTAGCACAAGGAGTGACCCCTGGCTCTGAAGAGGGATGCCCCACCCCTGTGATCCTGTTGTCTCTCCATCTGCCACTCCACCCTCCCTGAGCCCTGGAACCCCAAATAAACACTACATCTGCAGCCACTGCCACTGTCCTTATTTCTTGGGGCTGTGGGAGCTGGGATCAGAATCTCATGGACAAAGTCAGGTCCACATCAGTCTTTAAAATAAAGTTCTTTAATAGTCTCCATTTAATCGGTTTATTTGCTGTTAATAAACTGGCAACACAGGAGGAGCCAAGGGTAAGCTCTCAGCCAGGCTCCTGTGTCTGGGCTCAGGCAGGCACAGGCACTCCATGCCCCAAGGGATGGAGAGAAAAGGCCCCCCCCCCCACTTCTGGGGACCCTCCAGGATGAACACAGTGGCCAATGAGCAAAGAACCAGAGGAGCTAAGGGGAGACAAGGGAGGTCAGGGAAGAGGAGATGGGCAGACCAGGGGGAAGGCAGCATTCTCCATACCCACCCCTGCCCAGGGCTCAGGAGCCTCTCTGTCGGTGCCCTGAGGCCAGGGAGATTTGGCTCACAGGGCATCTTCCTCTCCATCACGGGACTGATGGGAGGAGCTCAGACAGAGATGGTTTCCCATATTCCCTTTCTCTGGCAGGCCAGGGCTCCAGGACTGTGAGGGAAAAGGTGGGCATGGTGCCATTGTCCTTACCCTGGGGACAGTGAAGACACAGGCTCCCCTATGACCTGGGCCCTCAGACCCAGGAGACAAGAGCTTCTAGGATGTTCCTTCCACTGAGCCTGCACCTGAACACCCGGGGTAGACAGAGCACTGGGGAGGCAAGAGAGGGACAGGGGTGGGCAGCGTGCGTGGCATGTGTGCTCTTGCTCACTGCACTCGCCCCGGCCCAGCAGCTTCTCGAAGCCCGGCTCAAGGTCACTCCTCAGTGAAGTCTCTATCTATGTCCATGTAGGGCTCCTCAATGTAGCTGACCAGGGCGGAGGGCGACTGGCGGTCTGGGTTCAACAAGATGGATACTGTCTCCTTCCAGTATGAGAAGCTGATGCAGGAGCTCTGAGTAAAGAGTGAGAGGGGTTGGGAAGTGCACGGAAGACTTGGGCTGTGCCTGGTGTCACACAGGAGGGACTTGGGTTCACATGCTACTCTCCTCCCACTGTCACTTGGGGCTGGGGCACTCACATTCTCCAGGCAGGTGCTGTCCTTGTCCTTGTGCAGGTAATGCTGCTGCCAAAAGCGCAGCAGGTTGTGGAAGTTGTTGAGCAGGAAGCCGGGGTATTTCTTGCTGTGCTCCATTCGCTGTAGTAGCCGCAGGTACAGGGGCAGCCGCTCTTTCCGTCGGGCCAGCATCAGGATGACCAGGCTAGTGTTGAGGCAGCTCACGTTCTCCTGCAAGGCCAAAGGCAGATGGACTGGGTGCACATCAGCAGCCTTAGGATGCCAGTGAACCTGGACAGCCACTGGGCAGGGAAGAGGGTACCCCAGGCCCACACGATGGCACGGCACAGTCCACAGGCGCTTTCCTGTACCCTATGGTCACTTACGACCATTCACACTAACAATAGCATTGGTCCTTGTCTACATTTTGGTTCAGGTGTGAATTCTTCTAGAAGCTTCTCTCCCCTGCCAGGGCTGGGTGCACAAGCTAAGTTTGCAGTTATTCACTTAAGAATGTTAGTGCCACACTAGGCTGTGAGCTCCAGAAACCAGAGTCTAGTCTCCTTGTTCACCACACCTCCCTAGCCCCAGGCCTCGCCTCCCAGCATGTTGGCATCAAAAGAACCACCGCCAGCATGACTCTCATCTTAGGGAAGGGGTGTGAAGCTGGAAGAAGAGAAAGTTGCCAGTTAGTGAAGGAGGTGGGACAAAACTCAGGTCCAACTCCATAGTCCAATGTAGCCAGAAGGTAGGGGTTGGGTACACGGAGAAGAACATTGGCCTGGGGTCAGAAGAATGATGCAGTGCCAACCTCATCTCTGCCCCAACTGACTCTGTAACCTCAGGAAACTGGATATCTGGTTTTAGTTCCCCTGTAAATTGAGACACTAGGCAACACCCTAGGAAGAACTGTTTCCAGAAAGAAGGAGGGAAACACAGACATGTTGGCCTTCAGGATAAGAGAGATGGTTTCCAATCTTCCCTCTTTGAGTGCTCATTGGCTGGGATATCTCACCTGGGTTAGCGTCTGTACATGGATGATATTGATGAGGCGGAAGAGGAAGGACATCTGCGTGGGCACCTGGGATATGTAGGCAAGCAGGCGGCACTCGGACAGGACCTCAGCCACTGTGGAGGAAGGCAGAGGTTAAGGCGGGTGCATGCAGTGGCAGGTCATGGCACTGGTTATGATCATTTGGGTCCCGACTCTGCAGCTGGTGCTCTCATCACCAAAGCACCTATGTTAAGGGTTGGAGAGATGGCTCAGCAGTTAAAGCCATGTGCTACTCTTGCAGAGGACCTACAATGGTGGCTCTTCAGGGTGTGCAATATCTTCTTCCAGCTTCTATCTACTCCTGTACTTATTATTGGCACATACCCATATACACATAATTAAAAATAAATCTTTATAAACAACCACAAAAGCTGCAACAGCAGGTCAATCTCCAACTGGTCATCAGGCTGCGCCAAATCTCAGAGATCCCATTGATCACACTCAGAAAGTGCAGCTCCCTCCCAGCTTGGCACTGGCTTCAGCTCCTATATATGTTCCTTCTCAGGAAGACAGGTTGAGAATACTCATTAAGAAACACAGCAAGCCCGGAAGATGGCCTGCTGGACAACACTATAGCTGCGCAAACATGAGCAACAGAGCTGGGGTCACCGAAGCCCATGTGGCAGCATACATCTAAAACCCCAGCAGGCAGATCCCCAAAGCCAACCAGCTAGTCAAATCCATGAGTTCCAGGTAGAGTAGGAGACTCTGTTTAAAACTGAAGGTGGAAAAAGAGACCCAATGTCAACCTCTGGCCTCCACATCTGTACACACATGTACACATACCCACACATACATAGAGACCCAATGTCAACCTCTGGCCTCCACATCTGTACACACATGTACACATACTCATTCACACATACACAGACCACACACAACTTTCCAGAACTCTTAACCAGACTGGTTTGCCACAGCTCTCACACATCTGTGTCCACTGCTGTGGTAAGGGTGAAGGAGCACTGATGACATCAAAGTAGGTGATCAGCCTCCTAAAACAGACCCTTCAGAGAAGAAACAGGAGGTAGATGGTCTAATTATCCATGACCAGGATGCTTTTGGTACCAATGACAACGATGAGGAACACCGTCCTTTTTTGGAAGTGTTCATAAACTTGTGACAATCTGTTTGGTGTCACAGACCTCCTAGGGAAAAAGGCACATATGTACACGTGTGTTACTACACACAATTCTAGGTGAGGTCTGACACACCCACCACAGCTGCACACTGTAGTCCTGTGCAGAAAAGCAGAATGAAGGGACCCTGTTCATCCCGTGCAGTCAGTCTAGAAGGCAGCTTTTTCTTTACTGAGATGTTATACTTGCTCATAAAGGAAGCACACCAGAGGAGAAGGCTGGGTGTCTGGCAGTCAGGCTGCACCTGTCTGCGTTGGCGCCTTGGCCTCCTCACCTTTCATGTCCACCTGGTTTTCAAATCGGTCCAGCGACAGAGTGACACAGCGCACCAGCATGTTGGAGTCCACCAGTGAGCTGTTGATCTGCTTCAGGAACACCTGGAACTGGAGCAGAGATGGTGCTCACTGGCAGGGCTGCTACCCAGGGCACCGCCAATCTCCTACCCCAGCTCCACTACTTTACAGACGGGACACACTGTGTGAGTGACCTGCTAAGATACTGTAACAGCCAAAGTTCTCATCCCAATAGTCTAAGGGTCTGGCTTGAAGCCGGAAACCGAGTAGGTATAGTGAATATTTTAGGAAGACTGCCCCACTGGATCCTAGACTCTTCCAACTCTGTGACCATCCCTGAAGATGGGCAGGCCAAAGCTCACAGACAGCTGGTACTGCAGCCAACAGCGCGGAGCCCCTGGGTGAGCCCTACCTTTGCATCAGTGTTGATATATTTATTGAATCTCTTGAATGCATCGACGTTGAACTTCATCAGCTCTCCCAGGAGGTCAAAGTAGCTCTGGAGTACATCCCTCGACTTGCACTCGCTGTCCACAATGCAGTATAAGATGTGCTGGATCGAGCGGGGGACAAGGTGAGGGTGTGGCTGGGTCTGCCCCCACCTGTTCGCCACGCAGGCCTGGCCTGGAGCTCAGACTACCCACTTGCTTCAAGCAAGCATACAGGTGGATGGAACCTGAGACTTCATCTAGGCTCTTTTCTGAGGATACTAGTGGCTCCAAGGACAGAGCCAGGTGACTGGTCTCAGCAGGGGGAACTGGGTGGGTATGTGGTATTCTCTTTCTCAGGCTCACAAGGAAGCCTCTGACTTGCTTTGTAGCTACCTACATAGTTCTCTGTCTCCAGACTTCACAAGGGCTGCTGCCGTAAGCAGTAGGGCCTAGAATTAAAGGGCAGAGCACACATCCTGACCCTATGCACTGTCCTTATGTTTACCAATGAAACTGCTTAAAACATATACAAATCACTAAATGTTTATTAAGAACAATAATAAGCCAACTCCTCGACAGGGAAACTGTTCCCAATACTTCCATTTGGTTTTCTGGCTCCCTCCCTCCTTCCCTCTCTTCATTCCTTCCTTCTTTTCATTGTTGTTCTGGTTTTTGTGAAACAGGGTCTGGCCTTGAACTTGCACAACTCCTGCTTCTGCTTCTAAAGTGCTAGGGTTTCCCAGCTCAGTTCATTTTCTTGAGCTTACACTGACTGGTAGCTGTGTTCCTTTATAATTCATGGTTCCACATTCATAGTAATTTTCTAAAGAAACCAACTGTAATTCTGGCTATTTGATTTCTCTTCAATTTCCTTTTGCTACAAACCATTGATCAATATGGGAATTTTTTTATTACTTTTATTTTTTTACAGTTCAATCATTCCCCCCCCCTTCTGGTCTGCCCTCCCACAGTTCCTCATCCCATTCCTCCTCCTCGCTTTCTCCAAGAGGATGTCCCCCCACAACTCCCAGGCCACCCAACTCCCTGAGGTCTCAAGTCTCTCAAGGGTTAGGCGTGTCTTCTCCCACTGAGGCCAGAACAGGCAGACCTCTGCTGTATACATATGTCAGGGCCTCGGACCAGCTCATGTATGCTGCCTGGCTGGTGGCTCTGTTAACTTTTAGTCAATACCAAATTATCCTCAGGGTCAAAGGCCTTGCTGGGTAACTCTGTATTCTACATTCCTGCACAACTACCTGGGTCCCCTAGCCTTCAGTACCTACAGAGAGCCCACAGCTGGCAACCCAGGGCCAACCTGGAGCAGCATGCACTAGGAACAACCAGAATACTTCTGCTCCTGACCAAACTCTTTGAGGCTCAGGATGAGCAATCAACACGAGGAGTTGGGGAGGACAGCCACCCGACACCCTGCTTCCTCCACCATACCTCCAGAAGGCCTCGCTTCAGCAGGAACATCTGGTCTGCATAGGAGGTGGTCCCTCGAAGGAAACTTTCCACAGCCCGGGCTTGCCAAAACCTGCAACCCAGATGCAACCCAGATGTTGATCCCTGGCCTAGGCAGCTTTGGCTGCCCTCCCCTCGTGCAGGCTCAATGCCCCCAGGGTCAGAGTAGTTTGCAGCCAAGTATCTGATATTTACTTAACATTTTCCAGTGGGCCCCAGCCCTAGGTCTTGAGGATACAGCAATGAGCAAGAGAATTACCATTCTTACACACACACACATACACACACACACACACACATGTATGTATGTATGTATGTATGTATGTATGTATGTATGTATGCATGTATGTATATACAGTGCTCACAGCTCGGCAGGGACCAGTCTTTCATGTGACTGTACCAGAATGGGTTTCTATGGTATATGGGCATACACAGTGGCAACTGGGCTCAAAGAGTGGCCTCTAGTAAGTTCCATGTAAAAACCACTCTAGGCTTCGACTCTCAGAATATTGGAAGGACATGGACCTAGAAGCCAGGGATGTGTGGCCAGCAGAAGGGTATGTAGAGATGTCACTGAGTTCATATGCATTGAGCTGGCCTAGAGAAGAGCCAACAGTCACTGAGTGGCCCAGAGGCTCAGCTGAGATCCCTGAGGGAGAGTCTGAATAGATGAGGCTGAGATGACAGGGATCCTGTAGGGACAGAGCCTTGTACCCAGGCCTGCTGGAGTTCTCTTGTCTACAACCTTGACAACCCCCGCCCCTGCCCACCCAGGTGGCTCCTGGGTAGGCTACTGGCTCTATTTCTTCCCATACTGCACTGAAGCACATTACTTTCTTTTCATGCTTATTTCCCATGATCTTAGGTAGTCACACAGGCATAGCCTGGATCCCTTTTGTGCTCTACCTCTCTGGTACCAGCTGGATGAGTGCTCAGCTGCCTCCTAGCATACCCTGCTGGGTATGTGACAAGGATATATAACACTTACCAGCTGAGTCCCACGGAGCCAGCAGCAGTGAGGCCACCTCCCCAACCTTAAGGAGACTAACCTACTGGACGCCCTGGCTCCTAGACCCCTCACAAGTACAGCTGCTCCTTTCTCACCTGAATGAAGACTCTGCTGGCTCCTTCTTCATGACCTGCAGCAGCCGAGTTAGTAAGCCCCTCTTGCCGTCACACACCAGACTCCTGAAATCAAAGGGATAGATAGCACTGGTGACAGATTTGAATGGCTAACAGGGGCCACTGACAGGGGCTAGTCCTGTGTTGGTGTGGATGGATGAAAGAACAGGTAATATCTGCGTCTGGAAGGATGCTCTCTTGCTCCACCATGTGCCAGGACCTCAGAGGCTGTGCAGCTGTCAGCTCAACAGCCAAGTGTACTTCTACTGCACCTTAGGCCAGCTTTCCCTCCTCAGACCTACTGGCAAGAGGCAGAGGCACTCCCAGGGCCAGACAGGGCTCTGAACTGCCAGAAGAAGGGCATTTACATCACAATGGGTTCAGTCCAGGCCACAGCAGAGGAGCCCAGATGGAATATAATCTGTGCCAACTGGGCAGGGCCCAGAGTTCTTTTTCCTGCCCAGGGTCAGTTCAGCTGTGGGCTTCCAGGCCTCAGCTATGAGGCAAAGGCAGTAGTAGGTAAGAAAATGGTTAGGACTGTCACAGTGGCAGGAGTCTGGGCCCTTAAACTCTCTTCACACAGCGGCTCCATTTCCATCACTGGTAAACACTGGGGCAGCACTGGATCCATCTTATCAGGTACAACTTGGGATTTATGACTCTAGTTGCTAGATTAGACGCACACTTCACAAGCTCCCATGAGCCTGACATGTCACTCTGTTGATCCCAAAGATGAGGTAGACATAGGGCAGGCGGTGAAGGCTCTGCTTCTTCTTACCCTGCTTGGCACAGCTGCCACTGGGCAGGAAATGAGGATACCAGTAAAGGGCCATTTGCATGGGACAGGTGGAAGGACCGAGTCTAGCTGACCTTTGGCAGGGGCCAGATGAGACCTCTGTCTGGACATGTAGAGAGGAAGAGGGTGACGGCACTTCCTTCTGGGGGCTGTTGTGATGCTCAGTTGGGAAATGCAGGAGGTGTGAGTATCTAGCACACAAAGCCAGTGGTGAGCGGAAGCTACGTGTGAGAAAGCACAAATATGCACACCTGTGTGTGCCCTCCTGGGAGCCCTGTGTCCACAGCTGTCCCCCACCAGGATCACCTGTCAGTGTTGAGGACAGCTTCCACCTCAGGGATGTTGGCTTTCAGAGAGATGGCACTGAGTTCATTTAGCTCCTGATTGTTGAGCAGTAGGTACTTGTTCCTGAAACAAATGGGTTCAAAGGGTCAAAGGCAGGACTGGGGCTGCTGAGCAGC
This sequence comes from Grammomys surdaster, assembly GCF_004785775.1. Lineage (NCBI taxonomy): Eukaryota > Metazoa > Chordata > Mammalia > Rodentia > Muridae > Grammomys > Grammomys surdaster. Next base: position 1,243,854 of record NW_021604695.1, on the reverse strand, counting down.
TCTGCAGCGGGGCAGGAAGTCTGCCTCTGCCTGCTGCTGTTGGGAGGAGCCGTAGGGAGGCCACCGGCACTTGTACGCATGCTTGTCACTCACTAAGGCGCCCTTCCTTGGCATCCCCAAGTCTCTGTGCTGCACTCGGAACATTTCTATGACTTCACAAAGTCACCTGCACCTCAGCACGTCCACCCCGTCTGCCATCTTAGTCCAGAGCCTAGCACTGCTGCAGCATTCTCAGTGGCCAGAGTCACAGATGCAGAGGCTTGACCAACTATGACACAATGTCTCCCCTTCCATCCAGACTTGTCATTACAGTCTGTGCAGCACAGACACCACTTCCTCAGCTGTTTCTCACAGGAAAGGAACCCTCACACAGCTCCTTCAGTAAGGTTTCAGAACAGGACTTGGACCGTGTCATTATTGAAAATGGTTGCCCTAATTCTCACACTTCTGTTAACACCTAGGGAATGATCATGTTTTCGAGGTCCTGTGCAGCCAGGCCACCTCTGTGGCTACAACAACCTGAGCAGCTCACACCTCCCACACCATCTGGCCACTCTGGTTTTCACGACCATGCCATACATGGGGCTTCTCTACGTGGGGCCTTCTGGTTACAATAGTCTCTCCTGCTGCCTCTTCATCCCAGTCAGGCCTCTGCTCACCAACTGCTTCTGCAATAGTCACTGAACACTACCAGACAGACAGGATACTTGGCAACTGTCCTTTCACAGAGTGAGCTCTTTTGTTCCCACACACTATGCCTATTTGTCATCAGGCATTCTGTAACTGGTGACCTTCTCTAACGGCAAACTTCCTTTCCCAATTACCCTACATGGCAGCAGGGCCATAGTATTTCCACTGAGCCAGGTAAGCACAAGTGCTGACTGAGAGTTTGATGAAAGCTAGGACAGGGATACACCCCCCCCACACACACACACATACACCACACCCCCACCACACACCCACACCACACCCACCACACACACACCACGCACTCACCCACCACACACACTCCCCCCCCAACACACACACAGAAAATCAGTACAATTCTGTCACCCATGGATGCCTTCATCCACAGACCTCTCACAAGACAGAACCACAAAGGAAGAGACAGAGGCCCCTAGGCTGCACTGTCCTGAGGCATGCTCTATTAACTTGTACAATACTCCACAAGTTTAAATCAGGTTAATGCCCAGCACTGTCATGGCTAACCCCTCCTGGGCCTTTCATGAAAGCCTTCAATTCAGTGCATCCATTTCTTTGCGCACACATAGTTGTAAGGTCTTTATCCTGATGCCAAGGCCAAGAATCCCCTGCACCCGCCACTGTTTCCCTTATAGTAGACAATCATTTTCTTATACATTCTCCTAAAAGTTTAACCATTAAAAATCAGAGAGCAGAATATCTCAAAAAAGTGGGACGGGAGAGTCAACACATTTCACTGTAGAGGGGAGAGGGAGCCTCCAAGTTTCCAGTCAGGGACTCTCTGAGGTGCAGAGGCTGGTCACTGGACAAGTGTGTTGCTCCAAGGACAAAGAGGGGTAGCACTTTTGTCCTTTGATGGTGGCTGTGAAGGCAGAGGAAAGACCCAGTACCTAGATGGAAGGAAAGGAGTCAGCCTGCAAGGCTGAGGAGCACAGCCACACCAGCCTACAGACTGCTTCTGGGTCAGAGAGAAGAGAGAAGAGCTGGGGAGGGGCCTGTACAAGACGCCTCCAGGACACTCATACTTACTCATGGTGGTCACTGAAACTCTGGAGAAGTCTCAAAAACTGGATCTTCAAGGTAATGTCCTATAATACATATTAAAGCTACATTAGTCGCAATACTTATAAATAAAACTAAGCTGGGCTCTGGTGATATCACTGCCTTGCTATACTGCTTCTTTTGTGTCCCTGTCCTCCAGCACAGTAAGGGTTTTCTTTAGTTGAAAAGTCAGACTTTAGCCGGGCAGTGGTGGCGCACACCTTTAATCCCAGCACTTGGGAGGCAGAGGCAGGCGGATTTCCGAGTTTGAGGCCAGCCTGGTCTACAGAGTGAGTTCCAGGACAGCCAGGACTACTCAGAGAAACCCTGTCTCGAAAACAAAAACAAAAAACAAACAAACAAAAAAAGTCAGACCTTCATAGCTGACCAGTGTTCTGCTAACAACATCCTAGCATATTGGGTCAAAAAAAAAATCACCCAAGTCCTTTTACATGTGAGGCTAGTTTAGAAGCTTAAAAAAGGAAATCTGTAGGTATCAGACAAGCCTTGTCCTGAGAGCTAGGCAGAGGTGCTCAGGAGCTCAGCGAATATGTGGCTGATGTGAGAGGCCTGGTCACACCATGGCTGTGGTTCTATGTCCCACAGTGACCAGGAAGAGCCAAGCTGTGAGCCTGCTTAGGCTTGCTGGTGAAAGCCTTCCAGAAGTAAGAAATCCTGAGAGTGGCAGGGCCAAGAAGTTAAGCATGAAACTGGCTCCTCTAAAGCACAAACAAAGCTGGGCGGTGGTGGCACACGCCTTGAATCCCAACACCTGAGAGGCAGAGGCAGGCGAATTTCTGAGTTCGAGGCCAGCCTGGTCTACAGAGTGAGTTCCAGGACAGCCAGGGATACACAGAGAAACCCTGTCTCAAAAGACCAAAAAAAGAAAGAAAAAAAAAAAGAAAAGAAAAGCAATCTGACAAGGTTGGAGGCAGGGCACTGAGGAAAGTCCCACAATGCAGGTTTGAGAACCCCCAGCACCAGATCCTGCTAGCACATCAGGTCTTTTGTGCCAGAGTCGTGGGAAGGTGGTGCTCTGAGGGCAATGGGCACATGACCCTCCTAGTCCAAGAATACAGGTTCAGAGACTCTGTGATGCAGTCAAAGGTGAAGGGCACAAGGACTTCTGATGCTCATTCAACACTCTACCTGGATGCTCTAAGATATAGCCAGAGGTAAGCTCCTGGCCTAAGAACTTTGTCTCTGCTCTCTTCTACAATGAGACCCTCAGGGTCAGCAGCCATTCTTAGGACAACTAACTCTTTGGGGTTAACATCCTGTATGCTCCCAGGGTCTCTTGCTTACCGGGCTGCAGTCACAGTTCTGGTTGTGACCGTGGAGGACAAGGGCAGATGCTGAATGCTTCCTCCAAATCAGTTTGTCAAACAAATTGTTGAGTCCTGGGATCAACTTGAACTCAGCAATCATCCTGTGGACCTGTGTAGGGTAAGGGAAAGATACTGAGACCAATGTGTGTGTGAGATCAGCAAGGCCGCTCTTCCAGTCCAGCCACCGTGGGGTGAAGAAGCAGTGACGAGGAGTGAGTGCTGCCATCTAAAGACATCCACCACCCTGACTACAAGAAAAACTTCCTTAAAACATCGCGTGTGTGGTGAGCACGCACATATGTACTGGTAGCCTAAGAAACTACAACAGGGTATCATCAGATCCTCTAGAGATGCTGTTATAGGCTGGCCTGCAACTCACCACAAGGAGTAAGCCATCCTATTTGGCTTAGAAAATGTTCTTAAGAGCTGGAAAGATGGCTCACACACAGACACACACACACACACAGAGGAAAGAAATGGTCTTTAACTTGTTTTTATTATTCTATGTGTACGGGTGTTTTGCCTACATATTTGTCTGTGCATCACATCTGTGCCTGGTGCCCATGAAGACCACAGAGTGTCATAACCTGGAACTGAATTTACAGATAGCAGTGAGTTGCTATGTAGGTGTTGGGAATCAAACCCTGATCCTCTAGGAGAATAGCCTCACTTTAAACACCAACAATCTCTCTAGCCCTGAGAAAATATTCTTAAGTCACAAGAAAAGCTCAACCTCTCAATATGAAGAAACATTCACATCTCAAACAATCTTTTGCTTTTTCAGATGGGCAAAGGAGAAAGAAGCTTAACTGACTTTGGCTTCTGTAACTGTGTCAGTTCACAGCTGCTGTGACATTTCAGGAGATCTAAATCTGGGAGGACCTATTGGAGGAAGCAGACCACTGAGAGTAGAACCTTCAGAGTATCTTGTCCCTGTCCCTTCCCTGTCTGTTTCTGTTTCCTGGCTGCCATGTGGTACTGTTTTGTTATACCACTCTTTTTGCCACAAGGACTGATCCCTCCAAACAGTGAGCCCAAACAAGCCTTTTTCCTTCAGATTGCTTTTCACAGTGACACAAAACCTGATAGAGAAAACAGGGATCTAGGGACACAGTGCTGCTGCTTTGGCCAAACCAGACTATGTAGCCCCTAGGCCTTGTTTGCCAGAGAAAGCTGGAAGTTGAGGGAGTGGGGGCAGTATAGGAAGATAGAGCAGGAGAGAGGAGAGGAGACGCAGGAGAGATCCAGCACAATCCCGATACATTCTGGCAAATAATTTGCTTGTATTTTGCCATCTCCTGAAGCTGGGAGGCTGAGTTTAAATGTGACAGGCGAATTGGAGGAGGAAATTTTAAGACAGGATAGCTTCCGGGCTGTGGCATGGCTATTATATTACTGACAGCTTCTAGCCAATTTTAGTGAAAACTCGGAGCAAAAAGCAGAGAAGACTTTAAAAAGCAAAGTGGGCTAGTCAGCAAAAGTAGCTGAAAGTTGTGGATAAAGAGGATGCGATTGGGAAAGAAACTGGGCCATTAAAAAGAATCCAAGCACTCCATATAGGACAGGAAAACAGAGACCAAGGAAAGTACCTAACAGCATTTCCAGGGTTAGACTGTACCTTCCCACCCCAGGCTCCCAATCATAAGCTCATCAGAACCGTTCTCTGTGAGCAGAGGCCACCAGGGCACCCTGCTCACACAGGCATCTACAGCACGTTTCTCCCAGCTTCAGGCTCCCAGACACTGAAGATCACTGCAGTTGCAGTCCAAGTGGACCTAGCCATTACTTGAGTCAGTAGCACACCTTGGTACCACTTATGGGATGTTAATTTTTTTTGTTTTATTTTTATGATAGAGTTTTACTATATAGCCCAGACTGGTCCTGGGACCAGAGAAAATAGTCTGAAGAGAATTTAAATGGCAGAAGGTGTTATCCCACTACACACACACACACACACACACACACACACACACACACACACACACTTTGCCCAGTTTATCTAATGTTACTTGTATGCACCTTTTCAGGGCTGATCATTTGGCATTAGATAACCAGTCTGTGGTATGTTTTCACAGCATCAGTCTGTTTGTTTTGTTTGTTTTTAGACAAGGGTTTTCCTGTGCAGCCCTGGCTGTCCTGGAACTCACTCTGTGGACCAGGCTGACCTTGAACTCACAGATTTCCACTTGCCTCTGCCTCTTGAGTGCTGGGATTAAAGGTGTGCATCATTACCATCTGGCACACAGCATCAGTTTTTAATCTTAAATTACTGAAGTAAAATGCTTGCTCTTGGCCTGCACACTGTCATTACCTAGAGATGCTGCCTGAAGCACAGAGACTCTAATGTATACTTCTGTCACAGAAGGGTAAACAAATAATGATCCATCCAAATGATGGTATTTGACATGTAGTGAGTGAATAATCACTGAAATACATGAAAGGAAGTGTGCCTTATATTCAATTGAATGAATACTAATTATATTTGCTTCTATACATAGAAAAGAATCTAGAATCAGTCTGGATTCCTTATAAGAAGGCAAACAGCGCATATTGCTGGGCTAGAGTGCATGCCTTCTGAGCTGGTGGAGACATTCCTGTCCCCCTCCCCCCCCCACACCCCCTCCAGAGGCTCTGCTCTGCTCTCAGCTCTCCCTTTCGAGGCTGGCGGAGCACCCACCTGGTTCCGCTGACGGCCCATCAGCAGCACGCAGAGGACGTACAGCACTTCCAGTTTGTACATAATCTCATGCATAATCTTCATTGACTGGGGCAGCTGGGTCCTGGCTGAGGTATGTGGCAGCCCGCTCTCCTCCGAAGTGGCTAGAGAGGGGAACACAGTGGGGGCTGCTGTAGCCCCCATATGGTGGGTGAGGCATGGCTCCTGAGGAAACTCACTCTCCTCAGAAGTCTGCTGTGAAGAGAGAGCCATCAGACCTAACTCAAGCTCTCACTAGACACTTTAAAACCCAGGAAACCTCCTGCCGCCCTCAAGAGCAAGGCCAGCTTAGAACCTAGAAGGATCTGCAGCTCCATACCTTTCCACATTAAGTAAAACGTTCTGCCTCAGGCAACAGTCACCTCTCCCTTGTATCTCTGTCACCAGACAGACAGATGTCTGACAGCAAATCGTGGAGAACACTCTCCAGGTCTATACACTGCCAACAGCATGCGGGATTCTTTTACAATACTTCCCTTTAGGTAATCGCTCTCATTCACTTTATCCCCACTGAACAAGAGTCTAGGTCTGGGTTCTTAAGAAGAGCTCTGCAAACCACAGCACTGCAGGAAGATGACAAGCAGCAGCCTGGCACAGTGGGCAATACCACAGACACTGAGCCAGACTGCCGGGTTGAGCCACACGCCCTGGCTGTGTGGTGCTGGGGATGCAGGGTGGCTGCTTTCTGTGTACTGCTCACCCTCCCTTCTGAGTCAGTGGACACGTCAGCAGTACCATTGGCTAAGGTTACAACAATGGAAACAAAGAACTTATGGAAGGTGCTTAAAACAAGGCCTGGCACAAGTAAGCACAGTGTTAAAGAATGTAAAAACTCCAATTCTTCTGCTAATGCTTGCTTGCTATAGTTTAGAAATTTAAAAAGTTAACTAATACACAAAAAACTATACCTATTAATGGGGGTTTTGATAGACACATACATATATACTGCTTAATAACTTAAGTTAAATGGTATTTTTTTTAACACCTAAAATTCTTTAAGTTTTTAAAAATAGACAGTAATATAGTTTCTACAGTCACAGGGCAATAGCCCACTGGAACTTTTCATTTTTATTTCTTTATTTGAGCCAAGTCTCACTCTGTAGGCCTAGCTAGTCTGGAATCTGCTACGTAGACCAGGATAGCCTTGAATGCAGACATCCACCTGCCACTGCCTTCCACATGCTGGGACTCAACCTGGCACACAGCTTTAGTCATACTCAGCAGACTAGTATTCCTCATTCCCATCTAACTGTATGTTTTTTGTTTTGGTTTTATTTTTTTCAGTTTATATTCTTCTTGGTGACTTAAGTGGCAGTAGGCAAAGTTTAAGGAAAATTGTGCCATTAAAAAAAAAAGGCCGCTGGGCTGGAGAGATGGCTCAGCGGTTAAGAGCACTGACTGCTCTTCCAGAGGTCCTGAGTTCAAATCCCAGCAACCACATGGTGGCTCACAACCATCCGTAATGGGATTGGATGCCCTCTTCTGGTGTGTCTGAACACAGCTACAGTGTACTAATCAATAAAATAAATAAATAAATATTTAAAAAAAAAAAAAAAAAAGGCCGAGCCAGGTGGTGGTGGCGCACGCCTTTAATCCCAGCACTTGGGAGGCAGAGGCAGGCGGATTTCTGAGTTCGAGGCCAGCCTGGTCTACAGAGTGAGTTCCAGGACAGCCAGGGCTATACAGATGAAACCCTGTCTCGAAAAACCAAAAAAAAAACCAAACCAAAAAAAAAAAAAGGCCGAGTGATATTTTGACTTCTTCCTTTCCTATTTGTATCCCTTTGACTTCTTTTCGTTGTCTAATTGCTCTGGCTAGGACTTCCAGTACTATACTGAATAGGTAGGGAGAGAGTGGGCAGCCTTGTCTAGTCCCTGATTTTAGTGGGATTGCTTCAAGTTTCTCTCCATTTTTAGTTTGATGCTGGCTACTGGCTTGCTGTATATTGCTTTTACTATATTTAGGTATGGGCCTTGAATTCCTGCTCTTTCCAAGACTTTAATCATGAAGGGATGTTAAATTTTGTCAAATGCTTGCTCAGCATCTAGTGAGACGATCATGTGTTTTTTTCCTTTGAGTTTGTTTATATAGTGGATTACATTGATGGATTTCCGAATATTGAACCATCCCTGCATTCCTGGGATAAAACCTACTTGATCATGATGGATGATTGTTTTGATGTGTTCTTGGATTTGGTTTGCTAGAATTTTATTGAGTATTTTTGCATCGATGTTCATAAGGGAGATTGGTCTGAAGTTCTCTTTCTTTGTTGGGTGTTTGTGAGGTTAGGTATGAGTGTGATTATAGCTTCACAGAACAAATGGGTAGTGTTCCTTCTGTTTCTATTTTGTGGAATAGTTTGAAGAGAATTGGTATTAGGTCTTCCTTGAAGGTCTGATAGAATTCAGCACTAAAACCATCTGGTCCTGGGCTTTTTTTTGGGGGGGGGGGGCTTTTAATGGCTGCTGCTATTCCTTTAGGGGTTATGGGACTGTTTAGATGGTTAATTTGCTCCTGATTTAACTTTGGAACCAAGACTCAACTCACAGACCACATGAAACTCATGAAGAAGGAAGACCAAGTGTGGGTGCTTCCGTCTTTATTAGAAGAAGTAACAAAATACTCAAAGGAGAAAATATGGAGACAAAGTGTGGAATAGAAACTGAAGGAGGGGCTGTCTGGAGACCATTCCACCTGGGTATCCATCCCATGTGTAGTCACCAAAGGTAGACGTTGATGTAGATGTCAGGAAGCGCATGCGACAGGAGCCTGATATAGCTGTGTCCTTAGAGGTCTGCCAGAGTCTGACATATTCAGAGGAGGATGCTCACAGCTAACCATTGAACTGATCATGGGGTTCCCAAGGGAGGAGTTAGAGAGAAGACTGAAGGAGCTGAAAGAATTAGTGGCCCCATGAGGAAAGCAACAATACCAACCAACCAGAGCTCCCAGGGTCTAAATCACCAGCCTGGGAGTACATAGGGAGGGACCTATGGCTCCAGCTGTATATGTAGGGAGGATGGCCCTGTTGGGCATAGGTGGGAGAGGAGATCCTTGGTCCTATGAAGGCTGGACATCGAGTGTGGAAGAATTCGAGGGTGGGGAGGTGGGTGGGTAGGGGCACATCCTCATAGAAGCAGGAGGAAGGGGGATGGGATAAGGGGTTCCTGGGGTGGGGTAAGGGGATAACATTTGAAATGTAAATAAAATATCCAATAAAAAAATAATTTTAAAAAAGCCCGAGAAAATGCTATCCATTTAATATTTGCTTCTACACATAGGAGGAAAACCCAGTATCACGCCATCCCCATGGGGACATCCTAACCAGTGCCTACAACAGCGAAAGAGCTGTAGTGGTCTGAGGTGAGCAGCACAGACCTGGCCACACACTTGAGCCTTGAGCACTATTGTTCTGCAGGACTCTGGGAAGGCACTTTGGGATGGGGGAAGGTACAGAGCAGTGCACACAATGCTGAAAGCAATGAGAGGGGAGGGAAAGGACACAGGCAGCTCCCGTAAACACAGAAAAGGTATGGGGGACAGGAAGTGAGTATGAAATGTTACTTCATACTTTTGATTTGTAATTCTTTAACAGCTGAAGCTGCTGAGCAGTGTTCCTGTGTGTGTGGCCATTGTTTCCTGTTTGGAGAAGTATCTATTTAGATACCTGTCTATGTTCTGAAATTAGTTTTATTATTCATCTGTGAGTGTTCTTTGTATGCTTTGTTATTTAATTCATGTGCATGTTCATGTCTGTGTGAGTATATGTGGGTCCCCATGGAAGCCAGAAGAGGGCTCTGGATCCCTGGGTATCAAATTCAGGTCCTCTAAAAGAATAAGAAGTAGCGTTCTTAACTGCTGAACTATTTCTTCAGCCCTCCCATGGTCTTTTTTTTTTTTTTTCATTTAATTCATCATCTCTTTTTGTCAGTACATGGCATTGAACACAGGGTACTCACACATGCTAAGCAAATCACACCCCTAGGCTTCTTTATTCTATATTCAAGTTCCTTATTGTATACATGGCTTGCAAAACTGTTCTGTGGGTCAGTCCTTTAGTTTCTTGGTGACATTTTTAAGACTTTTATAAACTCTAATCTATCTATGACTAATCTGTTCACTGTGTTTCAGAAGCCATGTCTGTGAAGCCACCTGAAATGTGGTCAGCCAGACTTCCCCTTCCATCTCTATGCACTTCCTATGCTTCCCAAAGGCACCTGCAGACCTGTCTGGAGCCCAACACTGAGATCAGAGACATGAGAACTGTTTCCAGGTCTGTTAGGGCAACCTGTAAGGGTAGCAGGCTACACATACTCACAAAGAGGCCGCTGTGTACAGCCCGTACCTCCAGACCCCCATGACTGGATGAGCCTGGTCTGCTTAATTGGCTGCAGAAGGTGATTATTTTTTCTTTTTAAAAAATTTTTATATCTATATTTGTAAGGTATTAGTCTGTAATTTTCTTTTCTTGTGATCTATTCATCTGGTTTTGGTATAAAGGTAAACCCTGTCTCAAAGAATGAGTTGAGAGGTGTTTGCTTTATGGAAGGCTTACAAAGTATCAGTGTGATTTTCCTTAAATGTTTGGTAGAAATCACCAGTAAAGCCATGTGGCATAGGGTTATTTTGAGGGTCTTTTGCATCCATATTCAATCTCTTTATTATATAATTCAGATTTCTTTATTTCTTCTTTTTAAGAAGCAAAGGGGAACTTATTAAGGTTTTAATAGTGTTCCATGTAGGACTGCATTAAAGAAAAGTCTACTGTAAGTAACTCTTAATTTTCTACAGAAAGGAGACAATATCATCTCTAAGGGGGCCTGGAAAAAACTTATCACTCAGGGGACCCATAGAAAGTACCTTGATTGTGTTCAGACTCTTCATTGGCCACTCGCATCAGGGCATCTAGCACCAGCGCATTGTCTAGCCATGTGTACCACTCCTCCAATTCCTGAAGGAAGCTGGCTGTGCCCGTTGACTCTGACACTTTTCTAGTTGCCAGTTTGCAAAGCCGTTCCACGAAGCCAGGAATGCTGAGAAGAGCAGCTGCAAAGAGAGAGAGAGAGAGAGAAGGACTGTACAAAACAGCTCTACAACCCTGAACCATGAGAGGGATGGTCCCTTTTTTCCTTTTGTTGTGGTTTTCTGCTGTTGAGACAGGGTCTCTGAGGCCTAGACTGGCCTTGAATTTCTGATCCTCTGGCTTCTACCTCCCAAATGCTAGGAATACAGATATATGCTGCCACATCCAGCTAGGAAAGACTCTGCCGTGATGGCAACTAGATCTAGCTCAGAGGTTTAAAAAGTTTGCTCTTTTAGAAGACCTGGGTTCAATTCCCAGCACCACATAGTAGTCCTCAACTATCTGTAATCCAGTTCCAGGGGATATGACACCATCTTCTGGCCTCCTTGGGCACCAGACACCCATGTGGTACACAAACATGTATGTAGGCAAACACCCATATATATAAAATAATAAAAAATAAATAAGTAACCAGGCATGGTAGTACATGCATTTAATCCTAGCACTCTGGAGGTAGAAGCAGGCAGATCTCAATGAGTTCAAGGCAAGCCCGATCTATAGAGTGAGTTCCAGGAGAGCCAGGGCTACATGGTGAAACCGTATTGAAAAACCAAAACCAAATAGTAAATAAATAAACAAACACCAAGCCAAAATAAAATAGCAACTTCAGAAATAAGTTCAATTTTCAGATGTACAGGGAACCTGACTCTAAGTGCGCGCGCGCGTGTGTGTGTGTGTGTGTGTGTGTGTATGTATGTATGTATATGTGTGTATGTGTGTGTGTATATATATATATGTACATATATAACTCAAAATAACTTTATACTTTTAATGTATATTTAAGTTAAAGACTCATTTTTTGGTACATTTTTCGTTAAGATGATAGCCATTCATATAAACAAAAATATCTGTATTAAAAGAATGGAGAGAGCTCAGTTAGTAAAGTGTTTGCTGCACATGCATGAGAATCTGAGTTTGATCTTTAACATCCATATAAAAAGCTGGCTCTCTCAGTGCCAGACCAGCCTAACTGGAAAGCCATAGGCCTGTCTTAGCTAGGGCTTCTATTTCTATGATTAAAAAGCACAACTAAAAGCAAATTGGGGGGAGGGGAATGGTTTATTTCATCTTATACTTCCAGGTCAACAGTCCATAACTGACAAAGTCAGGACAGGAACTGAGCAAGGTAGGAACCTGGAGGCCAGAACTGAAGCAAAGACCATGGGAGAGTGCTTGTACTAGCTTGCTCAGCCATCTTTCTTACACTATCCAGGACTTCAGGCCCAGAGGTTGCACCACCCACAGTGTTCTAGGCCCTTCTCTGTCAGTTAGTAATCACAAAGATGCACCCACAGACTTGCCTACAGGCAATATGGCAGAAGCATTTTCTCAATTGAGGCTTCTCTGCCCATGTGACACTTGCTATGTGATGTTTACAAAAAAAACAGACAAGGTTCCAGATGAAAGATTTTGCCTTAAAACTCAAGCCATTGAGGAACAGCAGCTGAGGATGCCATTTGGCAACCAACACACATGAACACACACACACACACACACACACACACATGAACACACACACACACATCTGTATGAAGATAGTCAATGATGTTCTTTTTGTAATGGTACAAATACAGAGATCTGTCTATCAACAGCAAACTGAGCACATATGCTAAATCCATATAGAATGTAACGGACTCTAAAGTGATGACACACATTTTTATATAAGTCCTCAACAAAGTGGTTTAAGGATAAAAATATAAATTGTTAAACAATATTGTTTAAACTCATTTTTCAAAAATTTAAAGAACAGAAGCAGGGCCAGGCATTCCTAGGCTGCATCAGGCCCTGTGCTCAGTCCTCAGTGCCAAAACAGAAAAGAACAGAAACATACCCTGAGGACTTACAGGGGCTACTGTTTTACTTATGAACAAGACAGAATATAAAAAATTCTTGCCGGGTGGTGGTGGCGCACACCTTTAATTCCAGCACTTTGGAGGCAGAGGCAGGCGGATTTCTGAGTTCGAGGCCAGCCTGGTCTACAGAGTAAGTTCCAGGACAGCCAGGGATACACAGAGAAACTCTATCTCAAAAAAACAACCAAAAACAAAATTCTTCAAAAACTGGGTATGGTGGAAAGAGAGATGGCTTGGTGATTAAGAATGTTTGCTATTCTCTGGAGAACCCAAGTTCAATTCCTAGCACCTACATTGAGGGGCCTATAACTCCAGTTCCAGGGAATCTAATACTCTCTCCCAACTTTGGGAGAAACCGCACATTCATGGCATATACAATACATTTAAAAAATAAAATAAATTCTTTATAAAACCAATGAAAACTGGATGTGAGACCCTACTGCTTGAAGACACCACACTTCCAGTGCAGGTCTTGGGGAAAATGAAACTGGAACTGAGATGAAGTCCTCCTTCGTGCTACCTGGAGTGCCAGAAGGGACCAGACGATGCTATTCAAGCTGCTGTGGGCAGAAGCACTGCCACAGAGTCTTACTTGGCTGTGGATCCTGTATGCTACACTACTGACCAACCAAAAGTGCCCATGGGGTATGAGTGCAGGCTACTAGTTGGGGAATCCACTGCTTTCTAACAGGAGTGAAAGCCTGCTCCACAAAGGAACTGACTCTGTTGGGGCTGTAAGCCTGAGTCAGTCACAGACCACAGTGGGAAAGCTACTGCTGTTGTCTTACTGCATGGACGCGATGTGCTATCAGACTGCTGCCGTCAGCTTTCGTCAGAGAAGCTGCCTGTTGTAGCAGGCAGTGGTAACTGCAGGTCGGTAACTAGCGCAGGTGCTGAGAGCAAATGATGCCTGAGTGCAGTATCACCAACTGGCATCCATACCACACTCTTCAAGGCTCGGGAACATAGAAGAGGGGTAGAAAGAAGGGAAGAGTGAGAGGGAGGAGTGGAAGAAATACATTGTTATCTTTGATGCATAACACTGCCACTGTATTCTGTTTACTAGAGGGAGGCCTGCACACGACTGGTCTGCCAACGGTGTGCCATGGTGGGGAGAGAGCTCATGAGGCCATTCTCCCTCAGGACCAACAGGCAGATAGTACCACTGGTAAGAGAACAAACTCTTGCAAATAAACTTCTAGGATCCCACAAAAACAAAACAAACACAACATCCTAATAAAATACAATTTGTCTCACACACACACACACACACACACACACACACACACACACACACACACGGCAAGGGATTCGCCAGAGTGGGAGGAGAACAACAGAACAGTGAAGGATGGCTGTGATAAACACATTCTACACACGTATGAAAATATCATGATTGAGCTGGGCATGGTACTGCACACCTTGAATCCCAGCACTTGGGAGGCAGAAGCAGGTACATCTCTCTGTAAGCTGGAGGGATAGCCTGGTCTACGTATTAAGTTTCAGCCAGCCATGGATACACAAACCAAAACCAAAACCAAAACCCCACTTTAAATACTTATAATGAAATTCATTAATTTTATGTATGTGAGTACACTGTAGCTGTCTTCGGAACAGGGCATGGAATCCCATTACAGACGGTTGTGAGCCACCAAGTGGTTGCTGGGAATTGAACTCAGGACCTCTGGAAGAGCAGTCAGTGCTCTTAACCACTGAGCCATCTCTCCAGCCCTCATTATTTCATATAATTAATATATATTAATATAACTGAAAAACTACTTAGTATGGTAGTATAGGAGGATCCCATATTTGAGGACAGCCTGGGATACACAACAGAAAACTTGCCTCAAAATAAAAGAAAACGTACGATCTTCAGTTTCTAACATTTTTCTAACAACTGTTTACTAGTAGGAAGAAAAAAGATGAACATTTCCTTTAAGGTGAAATACAAATGGAGTAATTACTCAACACCTGTTTCCTCTAGACCCCATTTCACTCAGAAAATAAGACAAATTCTGATCAATACAAGAGAATGTGATCAACTCTGACAGAAAAAAGACAGGGTTCAAAACCTGGATCTATCTTTCAACCTTTAAAATGAGACTAATAACAGCACATGTTGCTTACATAGAAAGCATCAGATCTCCCTGGAATGACAAGAGAAACCAACAGCAGTGGCTGCCACAGTAAACAGTCCCAACCAGACCAATCCAAGCCAAGGGTACTCTCTCTGCTTTCCAGAGAGGACCAGTGTTCAGTTCCCAGGATCCACATGGTGGTTCATAACCATCTGAAAATCCAGTCCCAAACAATGTAGTCTTCTGCAGGCACCAGGCACACATATGGTACATAGAGACACATATAAGGCA
Source organism: Grammomys surdaster (assembly GCF_004785775.1). Taxonomy (NCBI): domain Eukaryota; kingdom Metazoa; phylum Chordata; class Mammalia; order Rodentia; family Muridae; genus Grammomys; species Grammomys surdaster. The sequence goes on along the minus strand of NW_021604695.1, from coordinate 1,228,765 downwards.
AAACACACACACACACATACAATAAAATAAAAATAAAAAATCTCAGCTACTTAAGTGGCTGAATTGGAGGCCAGTCCAGACTCATACTGAATTCAAGGCTACCCTGAGCAACTGTAAAGAGACCTTTTCTCTAATGGGAGAGGAACTGCTCATTCATCATATGCTTGCTTGGCATACACAAGGCACTGAATTCAATTCCTTACACCACTAAAAAGAAAAATATTAGACTAGATTAGAATAGTGTGTCTTTTTAAAAATAACTCTAAATAGAGTGTTCTAAATCAAACAGCCTAAGAAGCATACAGTAAGAAGTTCTGGCAATACTCCCAACCACTTCCAAGCAGGTGTAAGCATGTAGCAAGCAAATGTGTAGTCTTGTTCACCTCCCCTGTCTTACAGTACAAGTACTAGTCTACAGAGGTCTCCATTGTTTTCATTATGCAGACATCCATAATGTAAGTAGCCTCTCACTGTAGCACCTGAGTTCTTCATGGTCCTTTGTCATCACAATGCTGCAATGACAAACATGGTATACACCATGTCTATAACAAACTTAGAAGGCTAAAACACATGCATTTGTAATTCTCATTATATATATTGGGTTTTTGAACTTCTAGATTCATTAAAAAACCTGACTAGAGCCAATGAACTTTGTCCTGAAACATAGAAAGAATTTAATAGATAAACATGTAACATTTATAGCCTCCAAGTGGACCCCAGAAGCCCTAATACACTGATTGAATATACACGCCAAGAGTCAATTGGTTTAACCAGAGAACATACACAGGCTGGACCTAGGCCTCCCTGCACATACGTAGCAGATGTGCAGCTTGGTCTTCATGTGAGTCCCAAACAGCTGGAGCGGGGCTAGCCCAAAAGCTGTTGCCTGTATGTAGAACATATTCTTCTAGCTGGGCTTTGTCTGGCCTCAGTGGAAAAGGATGTGCCTATCCTCATTGACTTAGGGAATGTGCCCGGGAGGGGGATGGGGGGGGGCTGGGTATCCTCCCCCAATCCGCTCAGGAGAAGGGGAGGGAGGATAGAGAAAGAATTGTGGGAGGAGGTGACTGGGAGGGGGGCAGTGAATAACAACATGAATAAGTAAAATAATGATGATGATAAAAGTGTCAGGTGCTCTAGTAAGAGCCTCAGCTACACTCTGGAAATGCTGAGTGTTCTTTACCTTGGTTGATTTCAGCTGCAGAAGGCCCCAAACTCAAGCTTTTCTTCTGCTGAGCATTTTTGGCAAGAAGCGTGTGCTTGTCATCATTTCCCGTGTCCATCTCTGAAATGGTGACAGCCAGGATCCTGCAGAAGTTAGCAAGCTGCTGCTGATCGAAATTGGATACTAAGGAACTCAGATTGGGAACTTCATCTAGCCGAATCATTTCCTATAGAAGACACAAATAAACAATCCCCATGCTTAATTCCTCAGGAAATTGCGCGTGTTCTCCTGCATCCTCCCATGGGCTCAGCAGTGAGACCACTGAGGTTCAAGTCCCAGCTCGCCAGAGCTCAGTCAAGTTCTGGAATCTCTTGTCCTTCCTTGCTAGTAACGGAACAGAACTCCCTATCTCAGTCAGTGTGGAGGTCTCACCTGTCCTCACCTGTCCTTACTCCTTACCTGTGTTTGGGAAGCACATTTTGCCTCCCTTTAAGAAGATTAGCATTCAAGTTTTACAAATCACAAATCACTATTTGCCCAGAGCTTTGCACATGCCAGGCAAGCACTCTAATAGTTAAGCTACAGTGCCTATTCCTAGATTAATTTTTTTAAAAAGAAATAAAACTTTTCATAGTCAAAGGCCTTTGTAAAGTCCTACAGTTGCCAATCTCCTTTCTCCTCCCAGAAGTAGCCATTATTTTGAACTTGTGTCTGCCTACTCTTCCCAGGTATTTTTCAGTCCTCATAAATACCTCCATTAACCTCCGTAGCACGGGTGTGTGTGTGTGATGTGAATATCCCAGACCCTCCTTGTGACTCCACACTGAGATTTATACACAACTCCAACAAGCAGCCCTAGTTCAATTCTTTTTCCTCGCTTTATCGCATGGTGTTCTGTTCCCCTCTGTACATGTGGGTGAACTGTAAGGTCTCACTTCAACTGCAGAGAGCATGCTGGTAGGTGCTCCTTGTGTACATGTATACAGTATAGAACTTCCCTTCCTGACTTTATCAGACCTACTTCCAAAGTTTTAAAATTAATGCTTATGATAACTTTTAACAGGTGGTCTATAGCATGTAAAGGAATTTTCCTTCTGTTCCTAGCTGCATGATTTCAGACCTGTGACAGGTTCATACATGGAGAATCAGGAGCTTAGGAGTGCTACTGAACGGAGTGGGACACTGAAGAGATCCTTAGTAACTCATGGGAGAAAGGTATAAAAAGCCGGAGTTGCATGCCACCCAGTCGCTCTTCACAGTCTGTGCTGCTATTTGCTGTGAGGTGGCACAGCCACTCAGGCCGTGCTGTGTGAAAATTTGAGGCTCCTGAACTGTAAGCCAAATCAACTTATTACTTCCTGAAGAGTCCATGTCAGGTGTTTTTTTTTTTTTTTTACTAATATAACCTGACTAATGCATGCTTGCTTGCTTGCTTTCTTCCTTCCTTCCTTTCTTTCTTTCTTTCTTAAAAAGCTTTTTCTTTCTTCTTTAACGTTTCTTTCTGGCCTGGAGAGACGGCTCACTGGTTAAGAGCACTGACTGCGCTCCCACAGGACCCAGTCAGTTACCAGCAGGCATATAGCAGGTCACAACTCTAACTCCAGCTCTAGCGGATCTAATCCCTTTTTCTGGCCTCTGCAGAAAATACCCATACAAGTAAAATAAATACATAAAAACTCCTGTTCACAATCTTCACATCTGTATATATGTTCCATGAGCTTTTCTTGTTTTAAATCAGCAAACAGTCCACAGAAAGCACCTGCTTCCTCTCTCCCTCCAGTTCATTTAACTTCACTAGCCTGAGTATTTTTCTATCACTGCACAGAAACTTGTCATTATTTGTCCTGAATCTATTTCCCAAATAATCTGACACTATGCTGGGAGGGGTAGGCCTTACCTTTTCTTTAGAACCCTACTGCACAGCACCTGGCAGCAAGAAGCTTAGTGACTGTACCAAACAAGCCAATGATTGCTGCCATGGTGATGAAGGGAGTGGTCAGTACACACTGACGTCAGTACTCTCTTACCATCACATTGTTTCAGCTCCTGCAGCGCCAGCCCATCTAACTCAGGGGAAGACTCTTAGCTCCTCCTCCTTCTCGCCCTGTCCAACCCAGGGTGTGGGTCCAAAACCAGGTCCCACCACCCCATACCCACTTTTTATTGTTGCTTATGAGATGGGGTATTCCACTGCAACTTAGGCTGGTTTAAAACAATGTAGCCTATGTTGGCTTTAGATTTCTAGTAGGTAATCCCCCTGTATGTAACCACTGCTATGAGCTGTCTATTACTTTATAATTAGTTTTTTTTTTAATTATATGAAATGACATGCCGCCTACAGTGCTGTGCAGCTGGCTTCATCACAGTCACTTCCGCTCAGCTGTGCTTTTACCCACAGCACCAGTCACTGTGTGAAGAGACATGGGTCATGGGCTTGCTTTTAAGTTTTCTGCTCTGAAAGAGTGACATCCTAAGTGTTGTTACTTGATGCCCAGAGAAGCCTTTCTAGGGCATTAGCTGCTAAAGAATTCTGATTGACCAGTAAGATGTATGTTTTCCATCACAACCCAATAAATATGTATGGGGATGTCTTCAAACGGTATCTTTGCATAACAGGCTTGGGTCTGCTCCACCGAGCTGACAGACAGACAGGCCTTCTGGGTTGACTCTAGTGCTCTCGTTTCTCCTGCTTTTGCACGTATGCATAGACATTCTCACAAGTTGGTGCAAGGTGCATGTGGTGGCCAGAGGCTGAGGTCAGATCTCTGCCTGCTCTCAGTTTACCTTGTTTATTGAAGCATGGAGCTGCTTCCCCCGTCTATGCCTTCTGAGGTAGGATTAAACATGGGCCACTCAGACCACTTGGTTTTTATGTGAGGATCCAAACTCCAGTTCTCACACTTACACAAGTGCTTTATCCCCCAAGCCATTCCCCCGCCCCCTAGTGCTTTCACATCCTTTAGGATATTTGTCTAGCCAGGTGTGGTGGCGCATGCCTTTAATCTCAGCACTCAGAAGGCAGAGGCAGGCAGATCTCTGAATTCCAGGCCAGCCTGGTCTACAGTGAGTTCCATGACAGCTGGGGCTGCATGGAGAAACCTAGCCTCTAAAAACAAGCAAACAAAAACAAAACAAAACAAAAGAAACAGAAGAAAAAAACCAAAAAACTTTTTTCTAATTACATTTTATATAATTGTGTGTGTGTGTGTGTGTATATACACACACACACACACATATATATGTAATTGGGTGTACATGTGTGTATAAAAGTGTGTGCATATGGACTTGTGTATGTGTGTATATATGTGGTGTGTGTGCATGCGTGTGTGTATATATACACATATACATATTCCTTCTCCTATGTTTCCCAGAGACTGAACTCAGGTTCTCAAGCTTGGTGATAGGTGCCTGTACTTGTTAGGTCCTCTCTGGCTGCATGTTTTCACTTCTGGGATCATTTACCTACAGTATGCTGAGGCACAAGCTACACTGTCTCGGCCCCTGGGGCAGTGCTTTTCTGGTGCTGGCACGCAGCATGCACATGTTCAGTTATTCCCACTCCACAGTCTCTAAGATGTGTTCTCACCACACGGTATTAGGTCTGCATTTCCTGACTTTCAGTGAAGCCAAACATCAATTCATGGCTCATCTATTTCTCCTTTGTGAAATGCCCGTTCATATCACTGCTCATTTGTTAACTAGGCTGTATCTTTTTCAGGTTGATTTGTAGGAATTTTTGATGAATTCTGAATATGAATCCTGTTTGCTGCATGAATTGCAGGACCTTTTCACCTTAGTTACACATGTTACATGAAGGTACCTACAAAGTGTGGTCGAACCTATCACCTATGTGGGTTACACAGACAGGAATGAGAGGCCTGAGGGACCAGGTGGGCAAAGCTGGGAAGGAGCAATCCCTGTCTGCTACTCAAACTGCCAGGGAGCACGGGGTTCCTGCGCTGACAGCTGCTCTCACACACACTGGATCCAGCACATGATTCTTGGGAAATAACAAAGACATTTTATCAAAGAGCACAAAGGGACTGTCTGGGGACTGGACACATTGGGAATATGTTCCCACAGACAATGGGACACTTGTGGTGCTTCTGCCTGGGTAACAGCAGGCAAGGCCTAAGTGAAAGCTGGGTAACAGTGTGTGGGTGCTCTCCTTTCTGCAACAGCAATCGCCAGACTACGCAGCAATAACAAGAAATCTGCTAATCCAAAATCAACAGGGAGGCACGGTGAGGAGCAGGAAAGTGAACGCGAGAGCCCACAAGCCTCTGTCCTAAGTTTAGCATAGTGTATATGGGTGTATTTTTAGAAGTCTACGAATTAAGAGAAAACTTTAATGTTTTCATCTTTTTGTTGCTATTTTTTTTGAGACAAAATCTCACTCTTGCCTTGATAACCTTAAACATGTAATGAGCTACGGACTAAGTGTCATGGTAGTGCACACCTTTAATCCCAGCAGTCAGGAGGCAGAGGCAGGGGGATCTCTTGAGTTCCAGGCCAGCCTGGTCTACAGAATGAGTTCCAAAACAGTCAGTGCTACACAAAGTAGTGCTACACAGTGTTGTTTTACCTTGTAAAACAACAACAAAAAAAACAGAAAAGAAATAGCAGGATTTCACAGTTTACACTGATATCTTATGTTAAGGCAATTAGCCAACTTGAGCTGAAGGCTGGTAAGAAAATATAAAAGTCGATTAAATAAGCAAGGGCCGAACATTACCACTAGAGGGAACACACACTACAAGATAAAGTTCAAGCACAGAGAGCAGTCGCCAGTACATTCAACAGTAAAGCATGGTAAAAACAACTTGTTCCACTAAAGTTACTGAAGAGCAAGTTTATCTTAGCTTGCTCTAAGGAAAACTAAACATGACACTAAACTCACCACATCAACGTGAAGTTTGTGTTTCAGACTCTCTGACTTAATCTATATGTGTACTTCTGTTTCACAGCCATTAAAACCCACAGGCATAAGGAGCATAACCTAACTTTATTTCTTAACCTCCCACCTATCTAAGAACAAACAACTTAACACTAGGGCATGGAAGAGCTTCTTTGAAAGGAGCCATGTCTAATTAACGAGGCTCAACAATCCAGTACCCAAGACTCCTACAGCAGAACACAGCTTACCTTCTTAACACCCAAAATGTCTTCGATGAGAGTTGCTGTTTGTAAGAACGTCTTCTTACTTGTCATCAGTGTGAACAGAAAAATCACAAAGTCATTCTTTTCTGCCAAACGCTTTGTTACTCCTTCCGTCTGTCACAGGGAGAAGGGAGAAAAGGCAGAATAGCTTGTGACCATAACACAAAGCACTATTCCAGATGCAGAAAGTAATCCCAACTTGGAAAACTAGCATGAGCCAACAAATCTGGGAAGTCATGTATACTGTGGGGAATATGTGTAAGAGGATTCCCAGCCCTAGGACCATACCACAGGGAGCCCAGTTGGGAGCTAGGAATGAGAAAAGAATCAGGAGGCAATGAGCAGCTTCAGACGGCTTATAACATCTAAGTCTCTGATAGCCCCACTTAGAGAATCAACCAGTATCATCCAGACAAGCCCACTGACTAATGTGAGCACAGGCAGGAGTGTGAGGTCATGCGTCCTAAGAGGGGTATGCAAGGATTCTGCAGGCTCACCTCAACCTGAGCATGCTCACTGTCTAAACATGACCACTGAAGGTCAGAACTGAGCTCGGATTCCATCCAGGTGACCCCTGAACCTCCATGCCTTCACCTGTACATGGTGCTCTCCTAAGTCTGGGAGGATTCCAGTGAGGGAGAGCAGTAAACCCTGCCTATACAGGAAGCCTCTCTCATTTAGCAACTATCCTTGAGCACTGATCTTGGAGTAACCAACAGGCTGTAAGTTTTCTTTGTTATCAACTGACTCACGCTTCTGACTGACACTCAATGGTCCTTCAAGTGGGCAAACAGTATCTGCCAGGGACAATCTTTCAGAGACTTACCTCGGGTCAGGTCAGGCTGGATGACTCGCAGTTAACACTACTGCACACAGAGGGCTTCCTACTTCTACCACCTGAAGAGTACACTGCCCACAAAGTGCCTATCTGCCAGTACCATTTAGAACACAGGGACAAGATGAGTGTCTGCTAGTAGACATGTATAAATAAAGTATGCCTGCCCTACATTATGGGATAAGCCATAAGAAAAATAACATAGCTATTCTTTTTGCCTTTTGAGGAATAAAAAGGCTTGTTCTGAAATGCTTCTACATAAAACAGCATACAAGTCTTGTTTGTATTTGCAGCAGATTGTTGGTAGTTGTTTAATCTGGCTAACACATGTGATTTACACCCTGTATCTTATCTACAGTTACCATTTTCTTTAGTCAAGAATATGCTTTGGGGCCAGTAACATGATGGGTAAAGACACTTGCCACCAGACTCGACAACCCCAATTTTATCCTTGAACTCACATGGTGGAAGGAGAGAAGTGCCCCCCTCAACAAGTTGATCTCTGACTTACACACACACACACACACACACACACACACACACACACACACACACACTTTGTCAAAGACAGGAACAGGCAAGCCTACCAACTCATTCATCCAGATGATTCTCCTTCTCAGTGAAAGCATCCCTAGCCCACTCTAAACACATGTACTTTTCCTTCTCTGAAGCCTCAAAGTACCTGGTCGTCTCCTGTCTCCATCCTTCACCATACATGCCCTCCAGAGCTGTCTTGTAACACAGGTACTCTTATTACTTATCGACACATCTCTGCTATCTACAGTAAACCTAGAACATGGACAGTATTTAAAGACTAGAATAAAAAACAAGGATAATGAAGGAAATAAAAGAACTAGCTAGGAAATAACCTCAAATCTCAGATTCAAGAGTTTGTTTTTTAAGCCAGTGAATGGGTATTCCAAACAAAGAGAACTTTATAATCAGTGAGATGTGTCAATCAAATTTAATTTTCAAAATGAAGGGATTGATGAAAATGTGCTGAGAGTCTCGTTGGGCTAGAACTGAACAAGTAATGTAGGCTGGCCAGGCAGCAGACCTGGCACCCGCCTGCCTTGCCTCCTTGCACTGGGATTCCAGGCAAGCAGCACATCTGCTTTGTTACTTGGGATCAAAGTGGGGTCCCTACGCTTGCATGGGGAGTTACCACAGGGGCTGTCTCTGTAGCCGTATGTTTAAAAAATGGAACTGTTTCACTAGAACGTCTCTGATAATATTAAGTCACAATTTAAAAACACCCTTACAGGGAACTTGACAACTCTCTTCTATGTTGTCTTTTATTTTCTTAAATATTATTGAACTTTAACTGTAAAAATAGTTCAACATTCTTGACAATTAGACCTTTTGCCCTAATATCTACCTGTGCTTCACTGTGCTACTAAGCTGTAACACATGGCAAACTGAGACACACTCTAGGGTGAGTCTCACACTAGATTCCGAAAACGTGGAACAAAAAAAGGGAAACTATCTTAAAAAAAACTGTATTGATTGGAATGATAACATTCTTACTAGGTGTGTTAAATAAAATATATTATCAAATAATTATTTTTCCTATTTCAAAAATAGTGACTCTAAGGAAATGCACAATAACTGACAAAGCCTGAGTTATAATCCACAGACACAACCACCACTGAGGCTGATGTGTACAGGTGCTCCAACAGCCGGCTCTCTGTGCTGGCCACTGAGAAGCATTAACTATTTGCATTTTTCTGTCAGCCCAGTTTCTGAGGGTTACATGCACACCTTTCTTTATCCTTTCCTTTCTTATCTACTTCTAATTCTGTGGTCTCAGAGCACTCACCTGAAGTCTTCTTTAGAACGAAACAAGAAACAGAGTTAAACATTTCTTTTGCTTCTGTCACAAAGGTACAGCAGCACCTAGCATGTTCTGCTGTGTTCTGTGACAAGTAAGCTTACCTTACATGTTACTTTTAAAACCCGACATTTACACACTACTTATAAGTGCATTCACTGTGATCTCCCTTAGTTCTCCCAACAACCCTGTGACATCAGTTTGATTACACACTCTGTGGACCAGGCTCATGGAGCTGTACTAAACCAAATACTAGGGCACAAAATCAACTTCCACCAGAGCTCAGTGCTTTCTCTCTGCTTGGTTACTGCCTGTATTCACTATGCTTCCTGGGGCAGGACTTGTGGCTTTTGTTTTCCACTAAGGAAAATGAAGGAAGGTTATCTTAAAGGGCATGGGCACTCTGTCAACACTTGTCACCTTTCAATAAGTAATGGTGAACCTCTGCTTAGACATCTGTGTATGGGGGTGCTAGCATCAGGGTTTTGGGCCTGTTGAGGTAGCTTTGGGTCTTACTAAGCGCTACAAAATTATGCCTCTCCATTATTTCTACCTGCTAGTCCTGATTCTCAGGCACACAGAAAATAAGGCCAATCAAAATATCTGAAGACAGGTCTCATTCTGCCACCCACTCAGACAGTGAGGATAAAGGAGGAGGAAACTGGGCTGCAATGGGAGGAGTACTCACACAGACACAGGTATTATACAGGATGCTCAAGCAGTCCTTCGACATCTCATCACTTACTGAAAAGAAAGGAGGAACATTATTTCTCTCATAGAAAACACAGTGTAACATTAGCACACTTGTGGAATGTGAGAAATGTTCTAGCCGGGCATGTGCGGTGTCCCTCAGGCCCAGCTCTAGGGAGGCAGGCACTGCACAGGCACCTAGACTGTGAAGCTTTATGTGAACACGCACGTTCCTCACCACACTGCACTGCCGCCAGAAAGAAGACTCAAGGTCTATTTCAGAAGCAGAACTACTAGAATCCCGAGTAAGAATCCTGACCACTCCTCATGGACATTCCCACTGAAAACTCTGCTGACAGAAAATAAGGGCATCACTCCTGCCTCCAACCTGCCAACTGGTGGCTTAGGTTTTGTTGTTACAATTAATTATATTAGGAAAGTGGTTTCTAATATCTGATATACTGTCAATTCCAATAAAGAACTCACTATGATCAGAACAAGACAGAAATACAAAAAGTAACTTAATTTTATGCCCCCGCAAACCCAGAGGTGAATAACCCCGAGTAGGAGCCTTGGAGGAGTGCTCTACTTGGTGCTGTACTTATTCTTAAACAGTGTCCACGCTCCTTCCTCCTCACTGCCCTAAACTGACATCCGCATCTCCCGCAAGATCCCAGTGAGCGGCCTGTCAGGTCAGCCTGCTCAGACGGATGGGCTGCTTGTACTTTTGACTAGGAGGCGTGTGGTATCCCGCATGACTACCTCTCAACTTATTTTACCTTGCTTATTCATTTAATGATTTCAAAGTACAGTAGATAAAAATCACTTCATAGTTCTCAACTTTTCATTCCCAAAGGGAGTTAGACTCATGGATTCATCAAGAATTTGCTCACTACTCATTTTTGTGTTGAGTTGCAAGCAAAACAAGAAGAGAAGTCCCACTCCTCATGGTGCCTATAAAATCTACTGGAAGGGGAGAAACCAAGAGTGACCAACAAGCCATTATAACAGCAGTTATCAACCTGTGTCATGACAACTTTCACAGAGGTCACATATCAGGTATCTTGCATATCAGATATTTACATTATAATTCATAACAGTAGTAAAATTACAATTACAAAGTAGCAACAAAAATAACTGTATGGTTGGCATCACCACACAAGAGAAATTGTATTAAGGGCTGCGGCACTAGGAAGGTTGAGAAACACTACATTAAAGGATGCTCCTTGCTATCAGATGCAGTACAAAGTAATTCATTCCACAGAACATGAAGCAGAGCACGGTGACACACGTCTGCAGTCCTGGAGGCAGGAGGATCAGGAATTTATACTCATCCTCAGCCGCAAAGAGTTCAAGGCCAGCCTGTCTCACCGCAGCCCCATCAAATAAATAAGTTCTTTTAACTACTATTGCACAATGGAGCCTTACATAGTAATGTATCCTGTTGATATAGGTGCAAATTTAAAATGTGTGTAAATATTACACACACACACACACACAATGTTAAACAAAGTGATTACTAGCTTTTAAGGGCAGAGTGTGCCTTTATAGTATAGAGTTTTTAAAAATTAAATATTAAAACCTAAAAAAGAGTGACTGTCGCACATGTACATTATAAAAATAATAGAACCAATTCATCCAGCTTAAAAAATCATGTATTATGCAAACACTGACTTTTTCCCATATATGACTCTGGCAATGAACTTTTTTTTTTCATTGATTTATTTCCTTAGAGACAAGGTCTTATGTAGCTCTTGGGGTCCTGGAAGGCACTATGCAGACGTGCCAGAGAGCTGCTATAGCAGAGCTGCACCACCACATCCAACATGACTGGACTTTACAGAAGAGCACGGATTCCTTTATAAAGGAAGTCTGATGGGTGATGGGCTGTTCAAACAACATGATCTTCCTAGGTATCCTTCGCTCTCTCAGATAACTACACATGTAACATAAAAACCTCTGAAGAAAATGAAAGCTGGGTTAAGTGACTGTCAGAAAACAGAGATGCAACTCCTGTAAACCAGCATCTTCAGCTTTTTCTTAAAGACCTAGGGTTATTAATACACAATTAATAGTATGTTGTTGAGCTTGGGATGGACTCAGCAACTTACAACTGACTGGAAGACATGTTCTTATATCTCAGAAAAGAGCAGCTCCTGCCAATGGTCACCACACTGGCACAGGCACACTAGGATGAAGACCAGCGCTCAACAAACATACTTACTTTTTAGTTTCTGTCCCCGGATAGAGATGGTAGGCCTCATAAGAATTTCTACAAGAAGCTGAAAACCAAAAATAAATAAATAAATAAATAAATAAATATTAATTCAAAGCATTTTTTTAAAAAGGCCATGTTGGAATTTAGGACAGTCTCACACACACACACATACACACATACACACACACACACACACACACACACTCCCCTCTACCCAGTACTTAGAGAGCAAAGACAGGAAGATTAATGATTCAAGGCCATCCTCAGCTTCAGTGCAAGTTAGGGACTTACAAAAAAGGAACTTGTCTCAAAAAAATCCAAAAATAAAGAAAAACCTGCAGACACCCAATGGTGTGCTTAAACATATGTAGGCATTCACAGACACACGTAAGCTTTCATGAATTAATAAGTAAATGAATGCGATGATAACAAATAAAAATAATAAAACAGCTGTTAACAACTGACAGAAAAGGAATTACAAACACATGAAAACATCCAACCCTACCCTCAGAACCAGACACATTTTTTACAACTATGGAAAAAATACATCTTAATAATAAAAAAGAGAAAACCCAATTTGAAAATGGTAATAGGGCCAGGCAATGGTGGCACATGCCTTTAATCCCAGCACTTGGGAGGCAGAGGCAGGCGGATTTCTGAGTTCAAGGCCAGCCTGGTCTACAGAGTGAGTTCCAGGACAGCCAGGGCTACACAGAGAAACCCTGTCTCGAAAAAAATTAAAAAAAAAAAAAGAAAAAAAAAGAAAAGAAAATGGTAATAGGAAAGGCTGACAGTCCTTTAAAGAGAAGCAAATGACAAACTAATGAAAGACGGTCAACATCACTGGCCATCAGGAAAATCCAAATCCAAATCAAAATAATGACTCTCACTGTTACTGGAATTGGGTAATGAAGATGACAGATAAAAGTATTGGTAAAAGTAAAGAGACATCAGAATATTAAAGGGGTATGAAATGGTACAGCCTCTTTGGAAAACAGTCACCCAGTTCCCCCAATTACACCCAGTTACCATGTGACCCAGCAATTTCACTCCTAGGTGTACACCCAAGAGAGAGGAAAACGGGTCTCCACAGAAACTGGCTCAAGAGTGTCTACAGGCAGTAATCTTCACTACAGTCAACTATGTGGAGAGGCCCCTTCTAGAAACCTGGCAAGAATCTGACACAGGGCCAGGACACGGAAGTAAGCTCAGGCAGGAATTTGATTGTTGGGCTACAACAAAGAAGTAGGCTTCAGGCAAGAATCTGATTTTGGGCTAGGACAGGGAAGTAGGCTCAGATATCTTGGTCATCCTGATAAGCCCCTAGAAACAGTGATCACAGGACTTTGTTGTCCTTGGTTGTTCCTTGACTATTTGTGTTTATTGTCTTGCTTGTTCCTTACTCTAGAACTGACCTTATTATTTGCATGTAATTAAAATTGTATAAAAGCAGACTGGGAAAAAATAAACCCGCCTCAGCCTCAGAACAGGCTGGGGTCATGCTGCAGTGTTGTGTAATGGTCCTTTTCTTTTTAATCCTCGCTCTCCCCCTGGAGACCCTGTTGGCTGACTGAGCTGGTTTGGTCACAACTACCTATCAGCAGGCATAGATACACAAGAAGTGCTGCAGGTCCACACAGTGGAACATGGCTTGACAATACAGAAAGGAGTATTGACACATGCCTCCACATGGATGGCAGCACTGTGCTATGTCCAAGAAGCCAATCACAAAGACCCATGAATTACACTGTTCCACTTAGAGGAAAGAAGTTCCTCAACAGCAACTATAAAGTCAAAAGGGAGATCAGTGGTTGCCAGGGGCAGGAGGAGGAGGATGATAGGGAGTACCAGCTAATACAGAGTATCTTTGGGGTATGATGAAACTGTTCTGACTGTGACCTCTGAATACAATGAACTGTACACACTACACTCAATCTTAGCCACAGAGAGGGAGAGAGAGAGAGAGAGAGAGAGGGAAGGAGGGAGGGAGGGGGAGGGAGGGAGGGGGGGAAGAGGAGAATTTTTGGCATGTAAGCCATATCTCAATAATTCCAGTTTAAAAAAAAAAAAAAGAACTGTAAAGAAATGTTGTAGCGGTGAATTAGTTAAACCACTTTGGCTCTTGGTGAGTCACTCTTCCAGCCATCCGCCAGAGCCCACTGGATTGAAGAATGAAAGACACACACAAGCTAATTTTGATATGCCTTGACTAGCTCAATGGCTGGGCATTTCTAATCCTCCCTGAGGCTAACAAGCACCCTGCTCTGGTATTCCTGAGTTAATATCTTTTAAAATCTATATTTCATCTCTATATTCCAGACCCAACTGGGTAAGTGGCCTTTAGGTCCACTTTCCTGGATTCTTACATGCCAGTAGGCCTTTAGGGTTCATCTTTTTCCTTCCCTGTCATGGTGATCCTCTGTCTCTCCTCTCTTCTGGCCCCTTGCCCATGAAATCTAAAAGTCCCACCTCTGTCTTTCTGCCCAGCCATTGGGTGTATGGCAATTCTTTATTATCAATCAAAGCCAGCTGGGGGCAGGGACCCTCAGGTCTGAACGCTCGGCTTTTGGGAGCTGAAATGAGACAAAGCATTAGAACCAATCCCCAACATCTCACCTTTTCTGTCCAAATTTTAAAAAAGGCTCTTCTCATAGATACAAATTGAGCATAAACATAACAATTATGTAAATTACAAAGTACGATATATAATTCACATCCCAGTCCATCATATGTCAATTAGATAAAGTACTCTACCCAGCATCCTAACTTAATGAGCTTATAATTCTAAACCTGAGTTATGTTAAACAACTTGAGCTTGATTATGAGAGAGTATAATTAGTCTTCAACCAGAAACCTGAGAATGAATTAAATACCATCTGAAGATATAGAAAGGACAAAGCATAGCTCCCAAAACTTAACCAATTTGTAGAGACAGCCGATTACCTGGACAGTCCCTCATTCCTCAAAACCTTGCAGTCTTCAGCCTTCTGGGCCAGGACCATCTGACACATCTTGAAGTGAAGGAAGAACTATGAAGGACTTGTTTACTGTCTTGGCAGAGCTAAACTGTCGACTATCCTGCACTGTGTGTCCTTTCTTGGTCAGTATTTTTTGTCTGTACATGAACAGGGTACTTTTTGTTCTGTGCTTATTCTGCCATAACTGGAACAACTCCATATGGAGCTTTTGATGCTCAATTTCTTCTTTGAACCAAGAAGGGGGGTATTGTCAGGTCTCTAGTCAAATGATCTTTAATAATGAATTAATATTAAATATCATAATTTGTAGATTTCTGATGTTTTTGAAAACTATCTATCTATATAAAATATATCTGAATTGTTGAACGTTGACTACTCTTAGCTATTTCTATTTGAATATTGTAAAAAGCACCTTAATAAAATTAGGTCAGAATCTAATATAACCATGAGTTTATTACCTGGCTCTTAATTTGCATTACTTAATCATTCTAAACAGTTTGTAAGAGCAGTATTTAGAAGTACTCTGTCTAAGCCTTGTATTCTTAAATGAGTTGCATAGACACAATGCCTATATAAGAATAACAATATTAATTCCAATTTTTGTATCAATATAAGAAATTTGTATCGGGGGCTGAAAAGATGGCTCCACGGTAAAGAGCACTGATTGCTCTTCCAGAGGTTCTGAGTTCAATTGCCAGCAACCACATGGTGGTTCACAACCATCTGTAATGGGATCTATTGTGTCTAAAGACAGCTACAGTATACTCATATACATTAAATAAATAAATAAATAAATAAATAAATCTTTTTCAAAAAAGAAATTTATATCAATGAAAACCCTAAATCTGCATCAATCTATAAATTCTATACCAATGTAAAATTATAACTTCAATTTGTATTAAAGATTTCTACCAATGTGAGATTGTAGCTATATGATGTTCTGCTTAAGAATAAATTTAGTAATCTATCCCAGCTATTTATTTCCTTCCTGTTCAAAATTATGGCCACTTCCAAATCATCCCTTAAAGTGACAATCTACCTATAACTTATAAAACAACCATAACCAGACATCTAATCCCTAGGGACTGGGATGATGACTCTCCATAACTTCTTCCTGCTGAATGGGGGCAACAAGAAATTCTTTGAGTATTTTGTTGCTCCTTCTAAGAAGGACCGAATCACCCCCACTTGGTCTTCCTTCTTTATGAGCTTCATGTGGCCTGTGAGTTGCATCTTGGGCATTTCGAGGTTCTGGGCTAATATCCAATAATCAGTGAGTGAATACCATGTGTGTTCTTTTGTGATTGGCTTACTTCACTCAGGATGATAATTTCTAGTTCCATCCATTTACCTAGGAAACTCTCGAATTCATTGTTTTTAATAGCTGAGTAATACTCCATTGTGTAAATATACCACATTTTTTGAATCCATTCCTCAGTTGAAGGACATCTGGGTTCTTTCCAGCTCCTGGCTATTATAAATAAGGCTGCTATGAACATAGTTGAGCATATGTCCTTGTTATATGTTCGAGCATCTTCCGGGTATATGCCTAGGGGTGGTATAGCTGGATCCTCAGGTAATGCTATGTCTAATTTTCTGAGGAACCGCCACACTGATTTCCAAAGTGGTTGCACCATCTTGCAGTCCCACCAACAATGGAGGAGTGTTCCTCTTTCTCCACACCCTCGCCAGCATCTACTATCACCTGAGTTTTTAATCTTAGCCATTCTGACTGGTGTGAGATGGAATCTCAGGGTTGTTTTGATTTGCATTTCCCTGACGACTAAGGATACTGAACATTTCTTTAGGTGCTTCTCGGCCATTCGAGTTTCTTCCGTTGAAAATTCTTTGTTAAGCTCTATACCCCATTTTTTAATATGGTTATTTGGTTGTCTGGAGTCTAATTTATTGAGTTCTTTGTATATATTGGATATTAGCCCTCTATCAGATGAAGGATTGGTAAAGATCTTTTCCCAATTTGTTGGTTGTCATTTTGTCTTATTGACAGTGTCCTTTGCCTTACAGAAACTTTGCAATTTTATGAAGTCCCATTTGTCAATTCTTGATCTTACAGCATATGCCACTGGTGTTCTGTTCAGGAACTTTTCCCCTGTGCCCAAATATTCAAGGCTCTTCCCCACCTTCTCTTCTATTAGTTTCAGTGTATCTGGTTTTATGTGGAGGTCCTTTATCCACTTAGACTTGAGCTTAGTACAAGGAGATAAGAATGGATCAATTTTCATTCTTCTACATGTTGTCCTCCAGTTGAACCAGCACCATTTGTTGAAAATGTTGTCCTTTTTGCACTGGACAGTTTTAGCTCCTTTGTCAAATACCAAGTGACCATAAGAGTGTGGGTTCATTTCTGGGTCTTCAATTCTATTCCATTGATCTTCCTGCCTGTCTCTGTATCAATACCAGGTAGTTTTTATCACTATTGCTCTGTAGTACAGCTTGAGGTCAGGGATGGTGATTCCTCCAGAAGTTCTTTTATTGTTGAGAATAGTTTTCACTATCCTGGGTTTTATGTTATTCCATATGAATTTAAGAATTTCCTTTTCTAACTCTGTGAAGAATTGAGTTGTGATTTTAATGGGGATTGTATTGAATCTGTAGATTGCTTTTGGCAAGATGGCCATTTTTATTATATTAATCCTGCCAATCCATGAGCATGGGAGATCTTTCCATCTTCTGAGATATTCTTCGATTTCTTTCTTCAGGGACTTGAAGTTCTTGTCATACAGGTCTTTCACTTGCTTGGTTAGATTCACACCAAGGTATTTTATATTATTTGCAACTATTGTGAAGGGTGTCATTTCCCTAATTTCTTTTTCAGTCTGTTTATCTTTCATGTAGAGGAAGACTACTGATTTGTTTGAGTTGATTTTATAACCAGCCACTTTGCTGAAGTTGTTTATCAGGTTTAGGAGTTCTCTGGTGGAAGTTTGGGGGTCACTTAAGTATACTATCATGTCATCTGCAAATAGTGATATTTTGACTTCTTCCTTTCCTATTTGTATCCCTTTGACTTCTTTTTGTTGTCTAATTGTTCTGGCTAGGACTTCCAGTACAATAGGAATAGGTAGGGGGAGAGTGGGCAGCCTTGTCTAGTCCCTGATCTTAGTGGGATTGCTTCAAGTTTCTCTCCATTTAGCTTGATGTTGGCTACTGGTTTGCTGTAAAAACATTGCTTTTACTATGTTTAGGTATGGGCCTTGAATTCCTGATCTTTCCAAGACTTTTATCATGAAGGGATGTTGAATTTTGTCAAATGCTTTCTCAGCATCTAGTGAGATGATCATGTGGTTTTTTTCTTTGAGTTTGTTTATATAGTGGATTACATTGATGGATTTCCGAATATTGAACCATCCCTGCATTCCTGGGATAAAACCTACTTGATCATGATGGATGATTGTTTTGATGTGTTCTTGGATTCGGTTTGCTAGAATTTTATTTGAGTATTTTTGCATCGATGTTCATAAGGGAGATTGGTCTGAAGTTCTCTTTCTTTGTCGGGTCTTTGTGGGGTTTGGGAATGAGTGTAATTGTAGCTTCATAGAACGAATTGGGTAGTGTTCCTTCTGTTTCTATTTTGTGGAATAGTTTGAAGAGAATTGGTATTAGGTCTTCCTTGAAGGTCTGATAGAATTCAGCACTAAAACCATCTGGTCCTGGGCTTTTTTTAGTGGGGAGACTTTTAATGACTGCTGCTATTTCCTTAGGGGTTATGGGACTGTTTAGATGGTTTATCTGCTCCTGGTTTAACTTTGGTACCTGGTATCTGTCTAGGAGCAAATATGGAGACAAAGTGAGGGACAGAAACTGAAGGAGGGGCCATCTGAAGACCATTCCACCTGAGTATCCATCCCATGTACAGTCACCAAAGGTAGATGCTGATGTGGAAGTCAGGAAGTGCATGCTGATAAGAGCCTGATATGGATGTCTCCTCAGAGGTCTTCAAGAGTCTGACATATTCAGAGGCAGATGCTCACAACTAGCCATTGAACTGATAATGGGGTTCTCAATGGAGGAGTTAGAGTGAAGACTGAAGGAGCTGAAAGGGTTTGCGGTACCATGAGGAGAGCAACAATACCAACCAACCACAGCTCCCAGGGTCTAAACCACCAGCCTGGGAGCACTTAGGGAGGGATCCAGGGCTTCAGCTGAATACGTAAGAGTGGAGGGCCCTGCTGGGCATAGGTGGAAGAAGAGATCCTTGACCTCAGGAAGGCTGGACGCCCCAGGGGGTAGGAATTTTGAGGGTGGGGAGGTGAGAGTGGGGGGGTAGGTAGGGGATACATCCACAGAGAAGGAGGAGGAGGGATGAGGGGATAGGAGGTTCCTGGGTGGGTGGGGGATGGGGTAAGGGGACAACATATGTAATGTAAATAAAACATCCAATAAAAAAATTTAAAAAAAGAAAAGAAAAAAAAAAGAAATTCTTTAAAGGAGTGGGGAGGAGGAAACCTAGAAAATTTGGTTAGTCTTAAGAAAGCTAGCTTTAGCATTTGTTATCCAGTCTTTGTATGTTTAGAAGACTCAGGACTTGACTGAAGTTCTGACTGGATCTGTCTGAAAGGCTGGATGAAGCAAAGTCATCTAGAATCACCATGTTGGGGATTGGCTCTAATGCTTTGTCTTATTTGGGCTCCCAAAAAGCTGCACAACTAGACCTGAGGGTCCCTGCCCCCAGTTGGCTTTGACTGATAATAAAGAATTGCTGTACAGCCAATGGCTGGGCAGGGAGACTGGGCTTTTAGGTCAGGCAGGCAATCAACCAGGAGAGTGGGGAGAAGAGGAGGACCACGGCTCGGAAGGAGAGGGATCAGATCTAAGAGCTGTAGGAGAGAAAGTATCCAACAATGTAGGTGGATAAGGGAATGCTGGCCTGTGTGTGGCAGGGGAAGGGGAGTCCCCAGAAGGTAATGAAGTAGCAGAGATGAAATATAGAATTTCAAAGGTATTAAGCCTGAAATACTGGAGGGAAATGTGTGCTAGCCATGGGGAGGATTAGAAGTGTCCAACCATTCAGCTAGTCAGGACATATCAAAATTAAGTGCTCTTGTGAGAAAAGCGACCCTCTAGGAGTATAAAGCAGTTTTAACTAAGTCAATATTACCAAATGTGGAATTTTTTTGTTTTTGTTTTTATATCAGCTTAGTAAAGACTTAAAATATACAGAGGAAAGGGCTTCTAGGTGCTGGTGTGTTCTATTTCTTTATTTGAGCAGTAAGACAAAACAGAATTTATTTTGCATAAATTATCAGTGTGCTCTTCTGTATCAAGACTAGGCTTATATAACAAAATCCTAAAAAATCAACATACACTGGGGTAAACCGATCGCTATGCACCTCTTGCACAGGACAGGCTGGATTCTTACAAGGCAGCTCACAACCATCTACAACTCCAGTTCTGAGGATCTTCCACCTTCTTCTGGCAAGTGTACACACATGGGGCACATAAACTCATGCAGGTACACACACTACCACATAATATATATAAATAAAATTTAAAACTTTAAAAAAATATGCAGAAGGGAGAAATTATGTAATTATATTGTAATTTAAAATATAAAAGAAATAATTTTAAAATTTTATTAATTTTTATTTCATGTGTGGTGGTGTTTTGCCTGCACATATGTATGTCTGTGTAAGGGGATCAGATCCCCTGGAACTGGAGATACATACAGTTGTAAGCTCCTATGTGGGTGCTTGGAATTAAACCTAAGTCCTCTGGAAAAGCAGCTAGTGCTCTTAACTTCTGCGATCTCTCTCCAGCCCAAAAGAAATAATTTTTAAAAATACATACATACATAAAGCATGTTTGTGATGGTATAGGTAAAAAGATACTTTTATAATTTGTTCCTGGGATTTAAGTTGATAAAAGTTGGTATAAGCTGCAGATTAATAAATAAATAAAAGAGACGCCGGGCAGTGGTGGCACGCGCCTTTAATCCCAGCACTCTGCCGGGCAGAGGCAGGTGGATTTCTGAGTTCGAGGCCAGCCCGGTCTACAGAGTGAGTTCCAGGACAGCCAGAACTACACAGAGAAACCCTGTCTCGAAAAAACCAATAAACAAACAAACAAACAAACAAACAAATAAATGAGACATATATTTTGGCTCCAAAAGTCTGTAAAAATGTAAAAAAAAAAAAATGTGAAAAAACTAAATGTTCAACTGGAGTCTAAGCAAATAAACTAAGGTATAATTACGCCAGAAAATACTAACCAGATATTTAAAATATGGAATATTTAGGTATACATGGGAAAAAAGCAAAGTAGAAGAGAGCATAAACGGCCTGCCGGTGCACGTGAGGACAAGAAAGGAAGCTGAGGATGGGAGCATGTGCACACGCACACACATCTAAACCAAGGATGTCTCTGGTACACACAAGACACTAGTGATCACAGCGGCTTCCAAGGAAGACAGCAGGACACCTTTCACTTGTATGTTTTAGCACTTTAAATAAATTCTTTCAAAGCAAATACTACCATGCTTCAACTTAAGAGGGTACCACTGATCTCAAAGTTAAAATCCAGACCAGAAAAATGTTCAACAGGGTAAGGTACAAGCAACCAAGCTGATGACCTAAGTTGAATCCACAGAACTCACATTGTGGAAGAACCAAACAAGAGGGTGCATGTGCGTGTGTGTGACAAACACACACACACACACACACACACACACACACACACAGAATAAATTTTATAAATTAAAAGTTAAGCTGGTGTGGTGACACATACCTTTCATCTCACTACTTGGTAGGCAGAGGCAGATAGATCCCTGTGAGCTAGAGGCCAGCCTGGTCTACACAGAGATCCAGGACAGCCAGAGCAGCATAGT
Organism: Grammomys surdaster; assembly: GCF_004785775.1. Taxonomy (NCBI): domain Eukaryota; kingdom Metazoa; phylum Chordata; class Mammalia; order Rodentia; family Muridae; genus Grammomys; species Grammomys surdaster. The sequence goes on along the minus strand of NW_021604695.1, from coordinate 1,207,044 downwards.
GAGACCATGTCTCGAAAAACAAAACAAACAAAAAGTGGTTTGTTTGTTTAAAAAAAAAAAAAAAAGCTAAAAGATCTGAAATATTTGCTATAAAATCTGAAATTCTTCTTGCCTCTTGTTTTAAATTCTTAATGACTTAAGTATTAACAGCATTAAACAGCTACTTACATCAACACCTCCAAATAAGTCAAAAATATATGTATTTGGATACGTAGCTTCTTGAGTAAATTTTCTGTCTTCAGTTACAAACGCCATAGCCTCCATAGAGAGAAGAGGAGAAATCTCCTGGTTCAAAAAAAGTACAGACAGACTCCATTTTAGAATTTAATAGACAAGACACTAAAATATCACTGTAATATGCATTTTAGCAAACTGAACCCCCTTGAACATAAAGCTAGCCCTCAATGAAGTATTTAGGACCCTTGGAGTGCTTTTCCCATAGAATGTGGCTGCTGTGACTGATTTCAATGGCTAGAGTATGGAGGAATGGCACAGCACACTTGGACCTTATAAAGGGCTTATAAATAGCCTTATAAAGGACTAGCACAGTTGGCTTTTGCTAGCATAGAACCCCACTGCCATGCTGTGAAAGCTCAGCAGGCAGCTCAGGAAAGCTAGGATGTGTGTCCTTAGCTGATTTCCAGCAGCAGCTTGCCAGGGTACCAGAAAGGCCATTTTGGACAGTCCAAACATCTTCAGGCCCTCCAATAAATACTACAGGAAGCAAGCAGACGAACTTCTGGTCCACTGTTGAGAATTGCTGAGAGAAGATGGTGGCAGCTACTTGATGTCACCGGGTATTGTAAGAAACAACTGGTTCTGCAGCTATAACCAAATCTCTGTCAGACTGTGACCTCCTGAAGGAAGTGCTTGGTGACTTCTCCAAGTCAAAGGTATTCTGACGGTCTTCCATGGCCACCCACAGGCATCTATCTCTATGTCACTTGTGACATTTGGCACTTATTTTGTAACTATTTACAAATCTAGAGTTTTATCCCCTAGACTAAATCAGTGTTCTCTGAAGACAAACTGAACTCCATAAACATTTGGACAGATTCTTCTTTGTATTTCCTCCTCTAAGTTTCAAGGCAGGGGAGGTATTCAGCATAATAGGTGCCTGCAGTGGATCTCAAACTCTGGGAGGGGCATAGCATCTTTTGTTCATAAAAGGCAGTAACAGACAGAAAGAACTCTTGCAGAACACTGTGCTTCAAGTGTTTGCAGAATGAATAAAGCAAGCGCACCACACATCAAGGTCACTTGGATATTAACTTCCCAAGCCTTCAGTTTTACTTCAGTTCTGTAACAGAGATTTGGCAGGTTTTTGGAAAATACCTTTGGATTTTGTTGTTTTGAGACACAATCCCTGACTAGCTTGGAACTAACTATGTAGTAAAGGATAGACAGCCTTGTACTCAGAGATCCACCTGCCTCTGGCCTCCCAAATGTTGGGATTAAAAGTGTGTAGGCACCACACCCAACTTGGAAAGCATTTTAAGGCACCTAGGGAGGCTGTAATTACTTCTATCAATCAGACTGTGAAAGGATGAATACGTAATATCTCTTCCTAAAGGGAACAACTACATTTATTTAATAAGCAAGTTTAAAATAAACCTGAGAGATACAGTCATCAGCGCTTTGCCTCTGAAGAGTACTGGAGTATTCAGTGTTGTTATGACCGCAGGCTTACCTAGGTTACAACTGTGGCTCCAGCTGCTTCTCTAAATTCGTGTTTGGTCCCAGACCCAAGTTGGAAGCAATGAGTGTGGGCCAGCACTGAGATAGCACTCAAGTTGGAAAACAAGTGTCTAGAACAATGTCATAATCCTCTCAACCTGACCAGCAGTCTAACTTCAGTCTTACATTAGTGATAATTATTGACAACCATAAAGAGCTGAAGCCACTGAGAGCCTTCAGTGATAAAGGGCCTTTAAAATTCTTTTTTTTTTAACTAAAGAAAATCCTCTTAATTAATTTATTATACAGACATAATTAAGAATGAGTCTGCAAAATGAATTTTATCTATTGTCAAATTAACAATTTCAGTATTATGTGTTTGAGATGATCATCAGTTTCTCATAGTAACAGAGCATTGCTAGACTATATCAGATTCCCAGTTACAAAATCAGTTCTAGACTGTAATGAAGAATAACCAAAAATTAAAGGCAATCAAACAAAAACAATTGCCTTGGTCTGAAATACAGAACGTAGTGATTCAAGCAGAGCTTCTTCCAAATTTTTCTCAACTGGAAGATGTGTAAGGAATCATGGACCTCAAATAAAGAGCCACCTTGGATCAAAACGTCATGTATTCTAAACTTTGGCAATACCCCTGTCCTTCAAAATCTTCATTTTCATATTTGATAATATAAATTTTCCATTATTAATAATTTTCTCTTCATTTTATGCATGTCGAGACAATACTTATGTCATCGTTTTTTAAAAATTCTTTTCAAAAAGAATGTCGTCTAGGGATAGGAATGGGGATAGAGGCTCAGGGTACAATTCCAGTCTAGTATTTGCAAGACCCTGGGCTCAGTTTCTAGCACCACAGGAGGTAGGGGTGAGGGAAACACTCAAATTCCTGGGCACTGGAATAACTAGTGATTGCTTTCTTCTTTTAATGTTTCTGAACTTCTCCAGTGTTCTACAGCTCATACAAAAACTGCCTATTTTTAAAAGGTCAATAGTTTGGGGCATCTGAAGACCCTGAGCACAGCCTCTCTGTAAGACTCCTATCAGTTACCTTGAGAATGTTTTGGCACTCAACGAAGTCACTGTGCAGATGGCTGGTGGCATACAGCTTAAGGAGCAACTGAGGAATTCCACTCCATTTGGACAATTTGTCCCTCTCCGTCAAAAAGGTCTCAGTGAACTGTGAATAAGAAAAATAAAAACAAAGGAACATTTTATTATCAAGGTAGAAGTTTTGGCAAGAGAGCAGCTGACTCCCAAACAGCCAAGGAAACAACTTAAAAGTGCTCTGAAGGAATCTTCAGGGACTTACAACAGCTTATAAAGCTGTAGTCTAAGCCCTTTCTTTGCTCCTGACATAGTACTATTCTGAACCTACCCCTACTCATTAGTCTATGCTTTCCCCAGTGCACACTCAAGACTCCAAATTCACCTGTGTCTTCTCTACTTGATTTCTCCTGCCCAGAGGCTCTCTCTCCAGGCTTTCCAATCTGAAATGCTGTTTTCCTTCAAATACCAAAACAATGAGGGCCAGCAAGATGACCCAGTGGGTAAGGCTGCTTGCTGTATTAGCTTGATAACCTGACTGATTCCCGGAACCCATGTAAAGGGGAGGAAGGGACTCATTAACACCACACACCATCCTCTGACCCCCACAGGCACACCGTAGCACAGGGGTATACACACACACACACTTAACTAAACATTTAAAGGAACTTTTAATTAAAATTTTAAGTTACTTTTTATTTTATGTGTATGGGTGTTGTGCCTACATGTAGGTCTGTACACAACTTTTGCCTAGTGTCCATGAAGGCCAGAAGAGGGTGCCAGATCTCCTGGAACTAGAGTTACAAATAGCTGTGAGCTGCTATGTTTATAAAAGAACTTTTAAAAATTCTGAACTACATAGTGAGTTCTAGGTCAGCTTGGACTATAGAGACCCAGCCTCAAAACAAAGCAATAGAGGGAGGGAGAGGGGGAAAGAAGGAGGGAGAGAGGGAAGGAAGGATTGATGAAGGCAGGGGATGAAAGATGCCTCAATGGTTAAGAGCATTTCCTATTCTTACAGAAGACCCAAACTTGGTTCCCAGCACACAAATAACTCCTTTTTTGTTGTTGTTTTGTTTTGTTTTTTGTTTTTCGAGACAGGGTTTCTCTGTATAGCCCTGGCTGTCCTGGAACTCACTCTGTAGACCAGGCTGGCCTCGAACTCAGAAATTCGCCTGTCTCTGCCTCCCAAGTGCTGGGATTAAAGGCGTGTGCCACCACTGCCCGGCCACAAATAACTCCTATTCAAGGAGTCTGACACCCTCCTTCCAGTCTCTGCCTGCACCTACACATGTGGCAAACATTTACATAGATAGACAGACAGACAGACAGATGTTTAAATACAGGTCAACAGCTAGAAACTTTAGTTGGCTTTCTTCTCTCTTCTTCCTAAGGCCTTTGGCCCCTACTCAAGGGCTTCATTTATCACATATTTTAACCTGGTTCATCTGCCCCCTTCCTTCTCTGGATCACAGCTACTCCAAAGCAGATACCAAACTGCGAAAACACACATTCACTCACTCACTCACTCACTCACCCTCTTTCTCTCTCTTTCATGCACCTGCAGAGTTTTTGCATAGAGCAGGGGCTAAGTAAACGTCTGAAGGTACCAACAAGAGCAACAGCACAATGACAGAACATGAGTAGATTATAAAGAGTCACAACATTTCACCATTACAAACACCAGATACAAAGCTTTTGTGGTTCAATCAAGTCAAAAGCATCTTGTCATAGCTTGTACAGAGCAAACAAACCTTTAATAACGTTGGGTTTATCTGAATACACATGCCCAGTGATAATGAGCAAGTCTCATAATCCTGTCTACACTGTGTCTTAGATCATGGCATGAGTGGGTAACAGAAAGTGCTCAGAAGAATGCTTCTCTTAGGGTGAAACACAGGAAAATACTACTACTTACAACAAAAAATATCTGGATAGCAGCAATGTTAGTATTTAAGCTCAAAAATCAATGCAAGCCCCCCCCCAAAAGGGTAAAAACCCCTTTCCTTTCCTTAAGCAAAGCAAGAAGCAAACCTACAGCTGAGACCCTGCAGAAGCCATTCCTACAGAGAATCTGTGTACTAGAGAATCCTAAACAGTATTACAAATGGGAAATCACTAGCTAATAATCTACCAGGAGAAACTAGGGGAAATAAGCACACACAATAAATAAATAAATAAATAAATAAATAAATAAATAAAACAGGGCAGCAGAAATAAAAGAAACTAAAAGCAGAAAACTACACAAACATTGACAATACCTTTTCTTTTATTTCAAGATTTTCTGGAAAGGTCAATTAACAGATAAAATGTTTAACTACAACATCTAACAATTGGCTAAGATTATTAAACTCAGGAATGAATGAGAGATTATTACTACCAATGACCAGAGCAGAAGAGACTATAGGAAAGTACTGAAGATGACCATATGTCAACAGTCAAGATAAGCTAAAGGAAATGACTAGGAGAACACAGGCTGTGAAACTGACAGAGACACCAGCAGCAGGCAGACCTGTAAGCCCCAAGACGCTGACTTAGTGATGACTCAACAGCAACCACTACACTGGAGACTGGAGAGAAAAAAGCCTAGATCCAGAGCGAAGTCTTCACATAGTTTCAAACATTTAAAGAAGAATTAACACAAACACCCAGGTTCCTCAAAATTTGTGAGGCCAGTTTTCTGGTAACCAATCTAGGCAAATACACCACAAGAAAACTAAAGGTCAATCTCTCTTACCAATATAGATACAAAAACTAGCAACATATACATCAAAAGCAAGCAGAAATAATTCAACATACCAACAATGAGATACAGAAAACAACAGCCTACAGGACACCCTCAGGATATGTCAAAAGACACAGATGAAAAACGGCAACAGCCAAACATGTTTTCATGATTAACACTCTCCACACACTAGAAGAACAGAACTTTCTCAATCAGCCAAACGTATTTACAACCTAACATCACGCTAACTAGTAAAGAGAACTTTTCCTACTAAGATCAAGAAGAAAAAAGACCTAAAGATGTCCATTCTTACCAACTGCATTTAACAATGTACTAGAAACATAAATGTGAACAACGGGGCAAGAAAAATAAGAGACTTGAACTGGAAATATGGAATACTGTATTTGTAGAACGCATGATCCTGATTATCAATTATACTTTATAGTAGCATTAAAAATAATATGTTTGGGGCTGGAGAGATGGCTCAGTGGTTAAGAGCACTGACTGCTTTTCCAGAGGTTCAGAGTTCAATTCCCAGCAACCACATGGTGGCTCACAACCAACTGGAATGGGATTTGATGCTCTCTTCTGGTGTGTCTGAAGACAGCTACAGTGAAGTCATATACATTAAATAAATAAATAAATAAATACATCTTTAAAAAAAAATATGTTTGCCCAGCATGGTGGCACATGCCTTTAATCTTAGCACTCAAGGCCAGCCTGGCCTAAAAAGTGAGTTCCAGGACAGCCAGGGAGAAACCCTGTCTCAAAAACAAAACAAGATATTTAACAGCATCAGTGCAAGACTTAAAAAAAAATTAAACACTGTTAAACTAAACACTGTTAAAAGATATTAAAGGCCAGGCAGTGGTGGCGCACGCCTTTAATCCCAGCACTTGGGAGGCAGAAACAGGCAGATTTTTTAGTTCGAGGCCAGCCTGGTCTACAGAGTGAGTTCCAGGACAGCCAGGGCTATGCAGAGAAACCCTGTCTCGAAAAACCAAAAAAAAAAAAAAAAAAAAAAAAAA
>NW_021604695.1:1193885-1200449 GCF_004785775.1 Grammomys surdaster | reverse complement strand
TGTTCCGCTTCGGGTTTACTTTTTTTTTTAAGGTTTCAATCTGTCTATTCACTTTAAAACTTTATTCAAAAATAAAAAAAAAAAAAAAAAAAAAAAAACAAAAAAAAAAAAAAAAAAAAAAACCAAAAAAAAAAAAGATATTAAAGGATGCTCAGGACACCAAGGCAGAAGGATCTCAACTTCAAGGCCAGGCTGAGTTATACAGTGAGAACTTGTCCAAAAAGACAAAATGGAAAAAAACAAAAGCCATGCAAAAACATCATATGTTCAAGGAGGTGACTTTACTGACTTGGTAATATCTTCCACACTGCTCATTATTACTAAAACAGCAGTGCCCATGCTGCTGTTGATCTGATGTAATTCCTATCAAAGTCCAGTTGTCTTCACTGTAGAAGTTAGTAATTTACTACTAACTCTCCGATGGGAATGCCAGGGGATCTAGAATAGTTAAAACAGTCTTGAGGTTGGAAGAATTGTAATCCTGAATTGATGGTTTGTAAATTCATCCCAAGTGAACACCAACCAAGACTGGATTAACAGACTGGGCATAAAGAAAGACACCCTACACCACTGGAACAGCAAAATTCCCCAATGGTTATGCAGTTTTTGCTTTGCTTGTTTTGGGGGTGATTTGCTTGTCTTTGTTAGGTTTGTGAGATAGTCTGTGTAGTCCTGACTGGCCTGGAACTCACTATGGAAAACAGTTTCACCTCAAATTCACATACAGACCTGCCCATCTATGCCTCCTCAGTGCTGGAATTTAAAAACAGGTGCCACCCACCACATCCAGAGGTTAACTGGTTAGTTTTGCTTTGTTTTGTTTTGTTTTGTTTTGTTTGTGACAAGACTGTCAAAGCATAGAACAATTTTCTCAACAAATGTTACTAGTACAAGTGAATATCTCTAAGCAAAAAAATATGTGCTTGCAAGTATTAGGATACAAGTCCAATCTCCAGAACCTACTTAAAAAAATTAAAATAAAATAAAAATTTAAAAAAAGCGAATGTACAGAGGCAGGCGGATTTCTGAGTTCGAGGCCAGCCTGGTCTACAGAGTGAGTTCCAGGACAGCCAGGGCTACACAGAGAAACCATGTCTCGAAAAACCAAAAAAGAATAAGACAACAAATACAATGCAGCTATACCTGTGGTAGAATCTACCCTCTTACGTCACTAATTGCTGCACAAGTCCATGCACAGTCAAACACACCAATGTCTGCATACCAGTTTTAGAAAATAATTAGAAACAGTATCAATTAAAAGTCTATGAGCAAAATATAGTAGTAAATATCTGTCAGCGGAATAAGTGGGGAAAAAAAGCCAACTATTTGTTGTCCAAGAAAACCCTTTTGTGGAGAGATGGCTTGTGGGTTAGGTGCCTGTACCACCACTCTTGCAGAAGAACCAAGTTCAATTCCCAGCACCAACATCAGGCAGCTTACAGCCAACAGTAACTCTAGTTCCAGGGAGATTCTATTGCTCTGGCCTCCCCTGGTACCTGCTTTATATGTACATACTCAACACAGACTTATGCAAATACTCATAAGTAAAATAATAACAATATATCCTTTTTTAAAGAGCTACTTTACATATGACATTACGTACCTCTTAAAAGTACATAAAGTATAGGGACACAGGTGAGGAAGGCACAGAGCACACAGACAGACAAGGGAGGTCCTTGACACCTCATTCCTCGAAGACCAATCAGTTCAAAAGTCACACTGTTCTGCCAATCATATTGTGCCTAGTCACTGTTTCTCTACTCTACCCCTTAAACTATATAAAAACTGTTCTTAGCTCCAACTCGGGGTTCTCTTCTTGGTTGCACGCAAGAGAACCCCAGTATACTGGAATCATTAAACCTCATGTTAATTGAAAAAAAAAAAGTATAGGCACAGAGTCTTACATGGCAACACACATTCGTAACACATTACTTAGGAGGTAGAGGCAGAAAGGTTAGGTTAAGGTCAGCCTTAGTTACCTAGTGAGTTCAATGCTAGTGAGAGCTACATGAGACCCTGTCTCAAAACAACAACAACAACAACCAGGAGTGTAAAGAAAAGTTCAATGACTAAACACTTACTGATCTTCTGGAGGACCTAAGTTTGGCTCCCAGCACCCATAAGGCAGATCACAAGCATCTGTAACTACAGTTCCAGAGGATCTGATGCCCACTTCTGACTTCCAGGGGCACCATGCATGCACGCAGTTCACATATACATGTGCAAGCAAAATACTCACACACATAAGATAGATCTTTAAAAACAATAAGGTAACAGGCATGGAGAAAAAAAGAAGTCATGTTAACACCTAAAGAAAGCTTAAGGAGTTGTATGAAGTCTCAAGACAACACGGAGTTCAGAAAAGGGAGGATTGTTAGGAATACAGACGGCCATGGCGGAATGCTAAGGAGCCAATTCTCCAAGATGACAGACATGGTAGTTCTTAACATATGTGAACTCAACAGTAGCATATCAAAATATAGGAAGCAAAACTTCAAAGAACTACCAAGAGAAACTGATGAATTTTTGAACTTCATGGATTGTCAACAAGACAGCAAAGTCAGTAAGGACATGGTTGGCATGCGTGCCACCATCAATTAACTAGGTCTGCAGCGTCTGTAATCCAACAACAGAGGAACACACACTATTCTCAAAGTCACATGAACAGTCACCAAAGTCAGATCACATCCTTGGCCACAAAACACACCCTGGCAAGTTTCAAAAGTAGCAACTGGCTGTTCCTGTAAGCAGCCAGAGGTCACCTGTAAAGATGGTTGCTACTCTCTTGACCCAGAAAACCCCACAAAATCACGCAAATCAGGAGGTTCAAACCTTCATGTTCACTTTAAGAACACCTGAGAAACTGCCCAGGCCATCAAGGGTACCGTATCCACAAAGTCACCATGTATCTGAAGGATGTCACTTTAAAGAAACAATGTATACTGTTCTAGCAGTATAATGGTGGAATCAGTAGGTGTGCCCCAGCCAGACAGTGGGGCTGGACACAGGGACAGCGGCCAAAAAAAAAAAAAAAATGAGTGCTGAATTTTTGCTGCACATGCTTAAAAATGCAGAAAGTGATGCTGAACTTAGGGTTTAGATGTAGATTGTTTAGTCATTGAACACATCCAGGTGACCAAGGCACCTAAGATGCTCCAAGGAACCTGCAGAGCTCATGGCCGGATTAACTCATACATGAGATGATCCTCACTGAGAAGGAACAGACTGTTCCAAAGCCCGAAGAGGAGGTTGCACAGAAGAAAAAGATATCTCAAAAGAAACTGAAGAAACAAAAACTCATGGCACTGGAATAAATTTGGCATAAAATAAATGAAGACAAAAGTTTAAAAAAAATAGTAGCTGTATAAAGTATGTTCTCAAACCACCATATAATATGTCTAGAACTAACCAACAATGAACAGATCAGTTGAATAGTCTAAGATATTTGGAGATGAAACAACCATTCTAAATAACTGAGTCAAATAAGCCTCAAGAGAAATGTAAAAATATTTTGAGCTAAATGAAAGATAAATTATCAAAGTTCTTAAGATGTGGCAAAATCTGTACTAAAAGCACGTGTCAGGAAAGAAGAAGCAGCTCTAGTCCACAGCCTAGGCTTCTACCTTAACACATCAGAGAAAGAAAAAGAAGTCTAAAGCAAGGAGAGGAAAGAAAGAAATGAAATGAGAGCAGAAAGAGTGGATTCAAGCTGACTCTTGCAACTCAGACCTGTACCTCAGGCACATGCTGACTGAGGTAAAAGCACAGACCTGAGTTTGACACCAGCCTAAGGACTGACTGAACAAAACCTGGTCTCAAAAGAACCTCTCCCAACCTCCAAAAAAAAGAATGGAGAAAGAAAAAAGGAAAGATTAAATTAGAAGATAGGAAATCTATACAGAAAAAAATTAATTAGAAATTGGATCTATAAAGAAAAATAGAATCAATAAACTCTAGCCAGGCTAATTAATCAAGATAAAGGATACAAATGACTAATGCCAGAAATATGTGGAAGATCATTATTACTAATCCCAGGGACATTAACAATAAAGTAATTCTGTGAACAACTCTATGACCAAAATTTTATTAAATTAAATGGACCATTCTTTAAATGGTACAATCAAAAGATACAGAAAGAAAAAGGAATATGCTGACAAAACCATTATAGAAAATGTACAAGTAAAAGTGGGCAAAGTCTCTAAATAGATCTTTCTCTAGAGGTAACAGACAGATGGCCAGGAAATATATGACAAATGATCAGTGCCAGAGTCCTCAGAGAAAAAGCAATCAAATCCACAATGAGCTAAGGCACACCAGCCAAGACCATAACCACAAAGAGAAAAGGAAGTGTTTGGGAATCTGGATGGTGGCACTTGCCTTTAATCCCAGCACTCAGAAGACAGAGGCCTCTGTGAATTTGAGGACAGCCTGGTCTACAAAGTGAGTTCCTGGACAGCCAAGGCTGTTACACAAAGAAACCCTGTCATGGAAAAAATAAAACAAAAATGAAAAGAAAAAGTGTTTGGGAAACTGGAACTCTCTTTCACTCCCAGAAGAAATGAAAAATAGCACAGCTACAGTTGAACAAGTACTAAAAAGTCCAAAATACAGCCAGGAAGAATGGAGTGTGTCTCTAACGTCAGTACTCTGAAGGTAGAACAGCAAGAGGGTCACGAAGATTTAAGGCCTACATGAGCCACTTAGCAAGACTCTGAAAACCGGAGTGGTGCGCAACTGCCTTAGTTGTTACAAGGCCCTGAGACAGATCCCTAGCAACACACAGACAGACAGACAGACAGACAGACAAGACAGATGTGCGCACGCACACACACACACACACACACATCCCAGAATTATCATATGACCCAGCAATTCTTTTCCTAGGCAAATGTCCACAAAAGTGTTGCACACAAAGGCTTATAACAGCCTTTATCTTTATCTTAGTAAGCAAAAGTAGAAACTTGAGTGCACCTAACTGGCAAACAGACAAATAAAATATAGGACATTTGTATGACGGAATATTATTTAGCAAGAAGTGATACATATAACAGATAAATCTTGAGGCCATTATTCTAAATGATAGACTACATACTGTTTGATTCTATTTAATACAAAAATATTCAGCCGGGTGGTGGTGGCACACGCCTTTAATCCCAGCACTTGGGAGGCAGAGGCAGGCGGATTTCTGAGTTCGAGAGTTGAGGCTAGCCTAGTCTACAGAGTGAGTTCCAAGACAGCTAGGGCTACACAGAGAAACCCTGTCTCAAAAAAAACAAAAGAAAAAAAAATCAGAATAAGTGAAACCAAAGAGATAGTGTATAGATGAGACTAGCTGCTGCCGAGGGCCAGAGACAGGAGCCGGAAAGTAGCTGCTGTAGGTTCAGGGTTGGTTTGGGTTTCGGTGTGAGCCTGTAACCCATCCTCACCACAAACTTTCAATGTAGTTGAGGACGGCCCTGGACTCTGCCCTTCCTGCTTCTACCTTCCAAGTTCTGAGATTAATGGGATGCTATGCTTCCTCCAGACCATAATCAAGTTCTTTTTTTATTGTTTTTGTTTTGTTTGTTTTGTGAGAAAATGTTCTAAAACACTGATTTGTGGTAACTATAGCTTTGTATAAACACCTACCTATTGGTGACTTAAATGTGTGTAGTAAGTCAACACTTCAACAAAGCTGTTATAAAGACTAAGTAATGTACATAAGAGAGCCTTTAAAGTGACAGAAAAGCCCTGAAACTATTTTGGTGACAGTTTCATAATTTTCTGAATTTTTTTTTTACTTATTATCTTATTTTTATGTATGGGTGTTTTCCTGCATGTATGTGCATCACATCTGTGCCCACAGAGGTCTTTGAATCCCCTAGAAATGGAGTTATGTACAGATGATTTTAAACTGCCACATGGGTATTAGGAACTGAATCCATCTTCTGAACACCAAGTGCCCTTAACACTAAGCCATCTCTCCAGTGACATAATTTGTAAAACAAACAAACAAAGAACAGCTACAAACCACTGAAATGAAAATTTTACATTTGGTAATTTCTTTTTTTTTTTTTGGTTTTTTTGAGACAGGGTTTCTCTGCGTAGCCCTGGCTGTCCTGGAACTCACTCTGTAGACCTGGCTAGCCTCGAACTCTCGAACTCAGAAATCCGCCTGCCTCTGCCTCCCAAGTGCTGGGATCAAAGGCGTGAGCCACCACCGCCCGGCAACAATCGGTAGTTTCATTTTGGTTTTTGAGACAGTATCTAATGGAGCCCAGGCCAGCCTCAAATCCCTGATCCCCTACTTCCCCTTCCCAAGTACAGGGATTGCAAGCATGAGTAAATTTGGCTGTTTTAAGTCTCAATAAAATTGTAATTTAAAAGAAACATCGCCGGGCAGTGGTGGCACATGCCTTTAATCCCAGCACTTGGGAGGCAGAGGCAGGTGGATTTCTGAGTTCGAGGCCAGCCTGGTCTACAGAGTGAGTTCCAGGACAGCCAGGGCTACACAGAGAAACTCTGTCTTGAAAAAACCGAAAGAAAGAAAGAAAGAAAGAAAGAAAGAAAGAAAGAAAGAAAGAA
>NW_021604695.1:1177318-1193875 GCF_004785775.1 Grammomys surdaster | reverse complement strand
GAAAGAAAGAAAGAAAGAAAGAAAGAAAGAAAGAAAGAAAGAAAGAAAGAAAGAAAGAAAGAAAGAGAGAGAGAAGAAAAGAAAGGAAAGGAAAGGAAAGGAAAAGAAAAGAAAAGAAAAGAAAAGAAAAGAAAAGAAAAGAAAAGAAAAGAAACAAACATACATATATCCATCAAGGACTGGGGAGATAGGTCTCTAAAGCTCTTGTCTTGCAAGTATGAGGATCTGAGTTTAGATCCCCAGAACTGACACATATTAAAAAAAGTCAGCCATGGTGGAATACACCTGCAACCTCAGCAATGGGAGAAGGATAAGACAGATCCCTAGAAGCTCACAGGCCAGCTAGCCTGGCTATGTGGTCAAGCCAATGAGAGTCTATGCTTCAAATAAAAAAGAAGGCATCTGAAGATTGACACCCAAGGTTGTCTTCTGACTTACATACACACACTATGCATGAATGCATCTGCACTCACCCTCCCACACACATACATGTGCAATATGCATGTACACACAGACATACACACAAATAATATTAAGGAAGCCCAATAAGGAGTCAATATGGAGCCAATAAGGAGCCAGAACCAATATGACATTTGAAAAGCAAGTATCATATTAAATATATTTAAAACCCTAAATGTCAATTAGTTCAATAAAATTTAAAAACAAAGTATATTATGCTGTCTACCAGAGAAACATTTAAGAAAGCCTGAACATAACAGACTGGGAAATAATACACGATGCAAAAGCACACACCAGAAAAAAGATGGCGTAACTTGTCATCAGCAAGAAACTCAAAGCAAAAAACACTACCAGAGAGCCAGGCTGATGACACATATTGGTAATCCTAGCACTCAACAGGCTGAAGCCAGAGGACTGCCATGAGTTCAAGGCTGGCAAGGGCTACATGGCAACATTTGTCTCACAAATAAGTAAATAAAGAAGAACATGTGCAGAGATAATCACTTATGAACATAAATGTGCCAACCTCAGTGCGATGCACAGCTAAATGCCTAAGCAAAGCCATGTACTTCAGAAGATATTCTGAATCTTCAAGCCCTTGAGCATAGGCAGAAATTCTTAAAACAGGAAAAATTACTTACGTGATAGAATGAACTATAATAAAACTAAGCTTTCATATTTACCAACAGATCTTTCTGTGGTTTTTTGAGATAAGGGTCTCACTATGTAGCACACTGGCTGGCCTAGAACTATGGAGAACAAGCTGACCTTGAACTCAAAGATCTTTCTGCTTCTGTCTCTTCTATGACTGGTTCATCAAAAGATCTTTATAGATTAAAAAGGAGCCATAGAATGAAAGAAAGTATCTGCAAGACATCTCTTCAAAAGATGCATATATCCAGCTGGATGTGGTGGTACATGCCTTTAATCCCAGCATTCAGGAGATAGAGGCAGATGGATCTCTGGGAGGAGTTTGAGGCTAGTCTGGTTTACATACAGAATTCCAGGTTAGATATAATGAAACCCTATTTCAAGAAAAAAAAAAAATGTCAAAGACTTCTAGTTAAGTAAAGATGAAAACAGGGCCTGGAAAGATGGCTCAATGGTTAAGAGCACTGGTGACCTTCCAGAGGACACGGGTTCAATTCCCACCACCCACATGGTGGCTCACAATAATCTGTAGTGCCAATTACATGGGATCTGATGCCCTCTTTTGACTTCCTTGGGCACCAGGCATGCACATGCTACATAGAGATGTTCATACACGTAAAACTCTCATACACATAAAATAATTTCCGAAAGAAAATTAATAACAAAAATTAACAAAATATTTGAATAGACAATTCACAAAAGGGGGTGTCCAAAATTCGCCAATAAACTTCTGAAAAGGAGTTTACTTCATTAACTCACCATAAACTAAACCGATAGTGAACATACCATTAAACACCTAAGGGGAAAAAAATCCAAAAACCCTAAAATTATACCCTCCAGTTGATACAAATACATACAAAATACATGATCAAGTGTCCATGTCACCACTATTCATAATAGTCTCCAAACTAGAAAGATCCATTTTATTTCTCAAAAATAAAATGACGTCATTGTCGTCCACTGATAGAACAACAGGTCTAAACGAAGATGGACTATAGCTTCACCATCTTCAGGAATGAATCTAAAAACAAAATGTGGCTTAAAAATGTATTTGCTCAAAGATGGAACATTATTATTTACAATTTTAAAAAAACATGTGAGACCTGATATACAAGTACCAGAATAAAAGATATTTTTGAATATGTAAACATGAAAAATATTATCATTTGTATGTTCTTTCCTAGAGTCTACTACAGAATGTGTTCCCAGGATAGGTAGGTACAGATTTAGGAACAAGGTCTAAAACACAGAAAAGTCAGTAAAAACCAGTACAATGCCCTGAATCTGATGAAGGGAAGTTCCAAGAATCCAGCAAAGAAGAGGAGGTTGGAAAACTTAAAGCCAAACAAAGCACAAAGTTTTAGAATTGGGGTCAATTATGCATATAGAGAAAGCAGAACACACGTCAAAGGATGCAGTTTTCTGGCAGGGAAAGATTCAGAAGGCTGTCATGGTATGTGACATGTCTTTATGAGGTATCACCATTTGAATATAAAATGTACCCCATGCTCATGCTCATGTTTGAGCATTTTGGAAGATTATGGGGCCCTTGGGCCTTTGACCTAGATAGTACAAGTGGAGACTGGGGAGTCTCTTGAAAGTTAACACCTGTGTTGGTTCCAGTCAGAGCAATCTGCGTCCTTTCTGCAGCCATGTGCTCCCACCATGGACTCCCTCCACCATGCCATCCTCTCCACAGTGGACTACACTCCTGAAGCCAGAGCCAAAATACAACCATCCGCTCCTTAGCTGCTTTGTGAGATGTCAGTCACCGTAATGAATGATCTGAACAGCATATACAGTGTGGTTCCAGAAGGGAAAAGGAGGAAGAGAGAGGAATGATCACGGAAATAAGCTGGGATCTATAAGGAACTTTCTAGGGTCTAGCTTCGGTGGTGACCACATGGCTACATACATCTGTCAAGCCCCACAGAATCATACACTAAAATGTTTCTCAACGGTACATAACACATGTTCAGCACATGTGAGGCCTGAGCTTAATCTCTGGCATGAAAAGAAGAAAAGTGAATTTTACTATGTATGTATGTATACATTTGCACATCAATTAAAAATAACAAAAGGACTACTTTAAATATCAAGGAAAATGTATAAGGCAGTAACTGCTAGACACACATGGCTCTATATCAGCAGCAGAATATAACTACTTGATACCCACAACCAGAATTGGTATCCGGGGAGAACAGTAGAGACAAGTGACAAACAGACGCTCATCTTTTACATGAGGAGGAAAATACATATCGTCAAATTGGAAAGTTAAGAAACAGCTTCAGAAAGAAACAAGTTAGTTAGAAATCCTGGCTCTCTGGCTTCTTGAGTCTTTCTCCTGCATGGTCACAGCTACACTGTGGACAGCGGTTACCTTGGGAGAACCGAGGTAGAATGAAGAGTAGAGCAGGGCACTGCTGTGGTCTGTAATAGCCTCCTGATTCCCAGAGAGCCAGCCACAGTCCAAACACTCAACCTCAGAAAGAGCTTCACTACTAAACATTGGCTTACTAGACATTTATTTAAAGTACTTCAGGTGCCGGGCGGTGGTGGCGCACGCCTTTAATCCCAGAACTTGGGAGGCAGAGGCAGGTGGATTTCTGAGTTCGAGGCCAGCCTGGTCTACAGAGTGAGTTCCAGGACAGGCAGGGCTACACAGAGAAACCCTGTTTTGAAAAAACAAACAAACAAACAAACCAAACAAAAAACAAAATAAAGTACATCAGGCATGGTAGCTTGTGCCTATAATTAATCCGAGCACTTTGAAGGCTGAGGTAGGAGGTGTGCCATTAGTTAGAGGTTATCTGGGGCCAGCTGGGCTACACAAAGAGATCCTGTCTCAAAATATAATAAATAAAAATAATCACTTCTACTTTGTTTTCCTTGCAAGTAGCCGAGCCCTGTGATGAAAGCACCACCATTCTGACATCCTCACAGCTGAGTTAGTGGCAGGTGTCACATGGGCTTTCCTCTTCAAGCACTTGTGGTTTGACAGTTTACAGGAGTGATAATCTCTTACAACGTGTTCCCTATGCTGTCAGCCTGTTTAGTCAACATGATATTTCCAGACATTCACAATTTTTATTGTCTTTACTGCCTTCCTTTTAAAATAAAAGCAGATTTCTCTGAAAATAAATGTATATCTTCTTCGTTTAATTCTAAACATAAGATAGCTAATATCTTAAAATAGCAAAGTGCAGGCAAACAGACATTTCAAAGGGTTATTAATAAAGATTAAATATATTGTTAGGATAGTCTAAAAACAAAGATTAACTACTTAATACTTGTATCCTATTCAATGGTGCTTGTGTGGTTTCAATACAAATAGGAGTGCATCTTAGGGTTTGTGGGTACAAAAGCTATCCACTGAAATTAACACTATTTATACACTTCTGGGACTTTAGTTATACTGGAGGTTCTTTCTTCTTCCCTCTCTTCCCTCTCCCCTACCTAAGGAAGAAGGTCAAGATCTCTCTATGAAATCCTGGATGGCCTAGAACTCTATGTAGACCAACTTGGCCTTTGAGTAATCAACAGTCCTCCTGCCTCTGCTTCCCAAATGCTGGAGTTATCAGCTGAAGGTACCAGCTGGCAGGTGTCATACGGGGAAAACCTGTTTTCCAAGGTGTCCTCAGTATCAAATTGCCCTTACCAGTAAAAAAAGTTTTTTTACTTAAATCATTAGGTTTCAAACCCTAGTTAGAGTAAGACTAAAACAAACAGTACCTACAGAAGAAAAAAAATAAAGCGGGGAGGGAGTTTACATGGAGCAGGTGATTGGAAATACCTACCCATGTGGAGCTAAAGAGTCAGAAATGGAATATAGACTTAAAGGCCATCAGAATATAGAGCATTCATTAAAATAATAAAAGGCAACCTTTTCCCACACATTATATTTCAGCTACTATTTTCAATGTTTTCTTGTAAAAACTCATTGTTCTTCATCATAATCTTAAGAGATTAGGTCTTATGATGATCTCTATTTTACTGATAAAGAAACAGATATTAAATAACTTTCCCAAAGACAATAAGAAGTATGTACCTGCCGGGCAGTGGTGGCGCACGCCTTGAATCCCAACACCTGGGAGGCAGAGCCAGGTGGATTTCTGAGTTCGAGGCCAGCCTGGTCTACAGAGTGAGTTCCAGGACAGCCAGGGCTACACAGAAAAACCCTGTCTCCAAAAACCAAAAAACAAACAAACAAACAAAAACAAAAAACAAAAAAAGAAGTATGTACCAGAGCCAGGTTTCAAATCACAGGTGACCTGACTCTGGAACTCTTGAAGGCCATGGGATTATTGGAGAGTGACTATAGACAGACACAGACTGGGGATACAATATAACAACTCAAATAGTTTCCTAAACCCTTTCCATCAAGTGCTTGACATGGTTTGAGGCTCTGCAGATACAAAGAAAATTATGACACTCTCTCAAAAAGTCCAGTCTAATTACTGCTAACTAAGAGCAACTATTTATCAAATAACTAGTATTTGGCACACAGGTAACATTTCTAGATCTATTGTTTTACCTGATATTCATAACAACCTCACAGGACAGAAGTCATTACTACCATTTTACAAGTAATGAAACTGGGATCTGAAAAGACTGATTTAGCCCAGGGGCACTGACTAAAACAGGCTGGAACTAGGATTCAACTCAGGCCCTTCTTACTTCAAAACCCAGTCTTTCCCAAGGAAATCCTACCATATGGTAACACTCAGATAAACCTTTAGGGCATTGCTAAAGCTCACAGCAAGACAAAGCAGAAGGGTGGGCAGCTGGGGAGGGGCCTGAGGAGTTACTCAGAGGATATATACAGTTTCAGATTTATAAGCTGAGAAAGTTCTAGAGATCTGGTAGTGTGCATCAGTGTGAGACTAGCAGACACTACTGCTCCAATAGTTTCCAACAGTTGTGATGATGAGCTGCTGTATTTTTTATTTAAAAGGTATTTTTAGGTAGGTGGTGCTCTTGTTACCGCCCAGCCTGCTGCCCCTTGCAGTGCACTTAATAAATCTGTTTTCTTCCCCACTCCACCGCCCCCTCCAAAGTTTTTTAAAAACTTGGCACTTCCCTACTCTGCCATATGCCGTAACCAGTATTCGTACTGTGCTATGGAAATATGGGTGAGAAAATAATTTATTCTACATATCGGGAGAGGGGGAGCATAGCAGAGAAAAAAAAACCTGAAGAAGTCTACAAAGAAAGGGAACTATGAGACGTGAAGGTCCCCGCTTCATTTATCATTATTATTTGGCAGACAGGAGTTCTAATCCAACCTCTGAAATAGCTCCCACACCTTTATAAAACTACCAAAGACATATGCAATTATAGGCTAAGAAGGTAAGCAATAGAAACAAACTTCGGGGATTGACAGAGTAATAATGGGGACCACAATGGAGACCAAAACAGGCTCCAAGAATAGTCTAGTAACCTTCTAACCTAGCTCCCTAGAGTTCCTAGCATTTCACCATTGGAAGAAAATGATTCTCCTAAACTGTTTCATTCAGCATGTTAAAGAATTTCTTTAGCTCACTGTTCTTAGTGATCTCTGGACGGAAGTTAGGAATCACACTGCCTAACCTTTCTAAACCTCAGCTTCCTCATCTGTGTTAAGAATTCAACAAATGGCTCAAACTATTGAAGACTGCTGGGTGTGGTAGAAGACACCTATAATCCCAGCACTAAGAGGGCAGAGGCAGGAGGACCTCCACAAGTTCAAGGCCAGCCTCATCTATATTCTGAGTTTCAAGGCCAGTCAAATCTACATAGTGAGAGCCTGTCTCAAAAGTAAACACTTATTCAAAAAAGTCAACAGCCTGTACATTGACTGATCCAAAAACATGTGATCATTAAAGGTTAGTCAATCCTTTTTCTGCCTGTTCTGACATACTCGGCTCAGTGAGGTATTCTGGCTTCAAGGACAGAGCAAATATTTCTCACATCTTCTTAAGGCAGATGCAGAGAAACACAATGAAGAAAAGGCTACTCATCTACAGTTTCTACAGGAAAATACAGCTACCCCAAAGTGCCCCTTCATTTGTGACCCTCCACAAGTACAGACCTTTATCTGTTCAGTAACATTCAAACGGATCAAAATTACCTTTAAATATGTATTGGTATGTTGAGAAAAATCTCATGCCCATTCTCATCCACTCACCTAATTCCCATCCCTCTCTCATCAACAATGTTTGGTTTCTTATGTAATCCTCAAAACTATATACACAGCTATCTTGAAATTAAGCTAATGTTTTCAAAGTGTGAAGTTCTGGGACCACCTGGGAGAATGAAGAAAAAGTGAGGAGTCATTTATCCTGCTTTATTTATTCTAAGGTTGTGCCCTATACACCCCAACACACACACATCAGAACACCACACTGGACATCAATTGGTGTAATGATAAGCTAGGCATTAAACATAACAATAATTGATTACCCTTCAGCCCTTATACGCACCTGAAATGCACTAACACTTGACACAACGATCTCCTCTGAATTTGACAATAACCTTAAAGGGTGAATTAAACAAGAAAACTACCACCCTGAAAAGTAACTTGCCCAAGCAAGAAAGAGAATAGGGCTTTGAACAAAGTTCTTCCCCAAAGCATGTATCCCTACGCTAGTAAAACAGTCTTCTGCACCCGTTGGAGCTCAGCCTAATGTGGGATACAGGCGTGAAAAAGGCAGACAACAAAGAAATATGCAATTACAGGCTAAGAAAATAGTACAACAGAAAACGAACTGGTCCGATAGACTAACAACGGGGGCCTACTTTAGAAAAGGAGGAGGAACGTTGAGGCCTCTGAGAAGATGACATTTATGATAGGCTTGGAAACCGTTTGGGGGGGGGGGGGCTGCAGTGAAGAGGACCCCGTCCTGCTTACAAGGGGCAAACACGAGATCAGTAGAAGATGAAGCCAACTCGCCAAGGTCCTCCAGACACGCAGACGTGGCGCAGGGAAATGAGGATCTAGAAACTCGGCACAGGGCTTATACGCGCCATCAATACCCCAAGCAGCTCGACCCCACTCGGCCCAGACCTGCAGGCCTCTGAGCTGGCCACTGCTCCCCGTCCCACCGTGGCTGACAGCGTCTGGATCGCACACAGGACAGCGCCGCGGCCAGCCAAGGGGGATCTGGCCAGTCCGCAGCGGCCTGGAAAGGCCTCTTCCCCGGCCCCTGGCCAGCTCCAGCCTGGCCCGCCCCGCCCCGCCCCTCCGGGCCCGCCTCGTACCTGCACCGCCCGGACCAGGCCTCGGCCGGTGAGCTGGCCCTGCCGCAGCTGCAGCAGGATGTTACCCGGCCGCGGCCGACCTCCCCAGCCGCCCCAAGCTGCCGCGGTCGCTGCCGACCGCCTCCCCCGGCTGGCCCCAGCTCCAGCCGCTGCCGGCGCTGCCGCCATGTCTCCTCGTCCGACAAACAGGAAGCAAGCGGTCCCGGAGCCGCGTCGATTTCTACGGGGCGGCGGAGGACTCTCTACATCGCCTCCAGTGGACTGACGCGGAGGTGCAAGCCGCGTGGCAGGGGATGTGCGTGCCCCGAGGCCTTATGGGAACTGTAGTCTTTGACGAGGGGGGACAGGTAGCAGAGATGCTGCTCTTCCTGGACCACCTGTTTGCCACGTCTCACCTCCAGCAATTCTACGAGGCTTCTCCAAGTGGAAGACCCGTCATTATGTGCACAAGCTTTCAAATTTTTCGTCTAATGGGAAATGATGCAGCCCAGTGGCCAGGGAACGGTTCTAGGCCCTAGGCCAGAGTTGACACTTGACATATGTTCCCTTCCTTTTACAACTGACTTTAGCCAAGTCACCACTTTACCCCTAGCCCTCAGTCCATTCAATATTTAGGCCCTGGGAGCCAGATCAGTTAACGAATATTTCATTATAATTAACAAATGTTTTATGTAAATAATACATAAAGGACTATCAATGTGCTATTGCTTATTCAAAGAAAATGGCAAAAAAAATTCTTTTTTCATTTACAGATGTCAATAGTTTCTAAAGGCATCAGGTGTGCTCCTCACACTGAATAGATGGTGAGGTGGAGGGCGAGGTGATAAGCAGAACTGCAGAGGACCCTGTTAAGGAATGACGATTTCAGAGGACCACAACAAATCCACACAAAAAAAATGTCATTGTCTAAGTAGCCATGACATTCAATGGATAATGCAAGGAGACAGGATTGGCAAACTGTATACCCTATCAAGTAGAACACTGCCCTAATCTTCCCGACAAGTAGAACTGAATTCACAGGTTTGGACAAACCTCTGCAGCAGGGTGGTGCTGACTCTCCCCACTTTGTCTTCTAGGAGGCAATCTTGTAACACAAAGAAGCAAATTTGAGTGTGCCAAATTAATATACTATGAAGTTTGCTACTTGTAACTAAAGTGTCGATAATTTGTTGCCCAAACCAGAAGTCCTTAAAGAGGGAAATGATGTAATGAATAATTGCAGTGGAACAACAGCAGACGTTTATGCCCACTGCTAAGGCAAACTAGACTGTGGCGTCATCGGCATGCTCACTGACAAGGTGTGGTTCCTACTCACCCCGACAGATCACTGCTACACTGTCTGCTTTAAAACTCATCCGGAGGGGTTGGGGATTTAGCTCAGTGGTAGAGCGCTTGCCTAGCAAGCGCAAGGCCCTGGGTTCGATCCAAAGATAAAAAAAAAAAAACCTCATCCGGAGAGAAGAGTCAGTGGGCAGAGCCGCTGTGATGAGTCAGTGGGTAGAGGCACTGGCTGCTAAGACTGAGGACCTAAGTTGTTGGGTCCCCTGAACCCATATTGGTGAAAGGAGAGAAATGATTCCTCCAAATCAAATAACTTCCCTTTAATCAATCAATCAATCAATTTCTCTCTCTCTCTCTCTCTCTTTCTCTCTCTCTCTCTCTCTCACACACACACACACACCACACTTTAAATGTAATTTTTAAAGGTAAGAAAAATTTTTATTGAAAGAGAGCAAGAAGAGGGAGGTTTGGAGGGAAGAAAGGGAAGAAAAATGATATAATTACATAATAATTTCAAAAATAAAGAAATAATTTTTTAACGATTTATTTATTTATTCTATATGAATACACTGTAGCTGTCTTCAGACACACCAGAAGAGGGCATCAGATCTCATTGCAGATGGTTGTGAGCCACCATGTGGTTGCTGGGATTTGAACTCAGGACCTCTGGAAGTGTAGTCAGTGCTCTTAACCACTGAGCCATCTCTCCAGCCCCGAAATAATTTTTAAAAAGAAAAAACTTTATAAAATAAAAGCCATAAAACTGCATTTTTCAGTGAAATTGTCCCGTCATGAAATCTGTACGAACCAAATAAAACCTGTGTGCTTGTGATTGTTGGAGGAGACTGAGAAACAGGAAGTTTATCCTGCTGTAAAGGAGATTTTTTTTTTCCAGTGGAGAAATCCTTGAGCACAGATAGAAAGCTTTGTTTCCTATGCTCTCGACACCTGTGTTCTCTGTCTGCCATATAATCCATTACTCTGTGCACCTCTCTGGTCAGTGCAATCTGTTTAATACTTTGCCACACCCATCTCCAGTACCCAGACCAGTACCTAGAATAAAGCCAGTGATAAAATTTGTTTCCAGCTGATCAGTGGATCACTGAACAGATACAGCCACACCTACAAGATTGCTACAAGTCAAACCACACAGTGGAAAGAGGAGTTGGGGGTAGCTAGTGAAATGACCCAAGGGGCAAAGGCACTTGCTGTCAAGTCTGAAGACCTGAGTTTCATCAAAATGGTGGAAGCAAAGAACCCATCCCGAATGTTAACCTCTGACCTCCACACAAGTGCCATGGCACTCCTTCCTATGAATGCGTGTACACACACATAGACACATACACACACACAGAGACAGAGAGAGACAGAGAGAGAGAGAGACAGAGAGACAGAGAGAGACAGAGGGGGAAGGAGAGAGAATAAACAAATGTTAAAAATTAATAGATGAGCAGGAATAGGCAATTCATAGGGAAAAGATGGCAAATAAATGTGGGGGAAAAGGTCTTCTTAGTTTTCCCCAGAATAGAATGCTGGAGATGAGAGACGACTTTCCAGAAAGCAATTTTTCATCAATATGTAATGTGGACTTCTTTTGACTCGATAACACTCCTTTAGCACTATAGTGAATTAGCATTCTAGTTAGTGCGATTGTAGAAGACATAGCCAAAGCTATTAGTCAAGAAAAAAAAAAAAAAGCAGCCAAGTTGGAAACAAAACCACACATAAGGGGCCAAGCAAATGGGGCTGGAGAATGACAGCCCAGCTATTAAAAGTGCATACTGTTCCTGCCCAGAACCTGAGTTCCTTCCCAGCACCTACACTGGGAGGCTCACTCCAGCTCCAGGGGGACTTGATGCCTTCCTCTTCTGGACTCCACCACCACCTGCAATCACATGAACATACCCTGAACACTCAAATACATTTAAAACTAATAAAAATCCGTCTTTTTAAAAAGCCTTCACCCTTCACCTTGATTTCACTCTTTAAGGGCACCATAATACTAGGAAGTAAGGAGAAAGGTTTCTAGAAACCTGTGTGAAGGCTGAGCGTAATTTATCTGTTTCCTGTCAGCCTCTCCCAACTGCTTCCCACCACCAGAGGGAGCAGCATCCTTCTGCCAAGGGGCCTGTTGATGTGGACCTGGGTCAACACTGAAAACAAAACAAAACAAAACAAAATGGAAACTCTCAGCTTGACTAATTTTTTGCAGTAAGCCCAGTGGTGTCATCACATATGATGCTGTTATTCCTAGAATATTACCTTCCTTAAATTAACTACCATGATCATCTCAATTATGCATACAGAGTTTTTTCTAGGGCAATTTTTTTTTTTTTTTGGTTTTGGTTTTTCAAGACAGGGTTTCTCTTTATAGCCTGGGCTGTCCTGGAACTCACTCTATAGACCGGGCTGGCCTTGAACTCAGAAATCCGCCCGCCTCTGCCTCTCAAGTGCTGCACCACCACTGCCCAGCATCTAGGGCAATTTTTTTGTTTGTTTGTTTCTTGTTTTTGTTTTTTGTTTTTTTTTTTTTTCGAGACAGGGTTTCTCTGTGTAGCCCTGGCTGTCCTGGAACTCACTCTGTAGACCAGGCTAGCCTCGAACTCTCGAACTCAGAAATCCGCCTGCCTCTGCCTCCCAAGTACTGGGATTAAATGTATGTGCCACCACCGCCCGGCTAGGGCAATTTTTTAAGAATAATTTTTCTTTTAATCATGGGGAAGTCATAATCAGAGAAAAATCACATTATTATATTCAGACCATAGCAATAACTGTCTGCGTAACTGTGTATCATCTTGTGACATCATTTTGGACACTAAGTTTCATGTTTTGTTTCTAAAACACAATTTCTCAATCTTTAGAACAATTAGGGGTAGGGGGAGGTCCTGTTCTTTCCTTTCACCTGTGGGTTCTGGGTCTTGAACTCATGTCATGTCTGGTGGCAAGCGCCTTTATCTGTGGAGTCATCTCACTGGCCCAGTAACTTGTTGATTTAAACATTTCTATCACCTTATGTGCCAGGTGCTGTCACAGGGACTGGAGATGCTTTGCTAAGAAAACAAAAAGCGCAGGGCAGTGGTGGCACACGCCTTTAATCCCAGCACTTGGGAGGCAGAGGCAGGCAGATTTCTGAGTTCAAGGCCAGCCTGGTCTACAGAGTGAGTTCCAGGACAGCCAGAACTACACAGAGAAACCCTGTCTCGAAAAACTAAAAAAAAAAAAAAAGAAAAGAAAAAAGAAAACAAAAAGCCCCTGCTCTCACAGAACTTTCACTGGGTCTAAAACCCTCCCTTTCCTGGGCACTTACCATTGGCCAAACATTTTACTCTCGAGTCCTTTCACTTTCTCTCCTCAGTGTTTTTGGAAAAAAAAAATTCAAATCTACAGAAAGGTTGAAAAACTATATTCTGAGCACCCATGTATCCTTTGCTTATATATTCTCCCATTATTAACATGATGTTTTATTTCCCTCTTTTTATATATGTGTGTGTATATATTCTCCTACATAGATATAGAGATATATAACACATAATATGTATCTTCATATATTATCATAGGTAGATAAATATTTATAAAGAACGTTCATTTTGCTAAACCTCTTGTTTTTCTCGTGGATGTGTGTGAGCTTGGGCGTGCGCACGCCTAGGTTTCTGTGTGAAGGTCAGGGGATAACTTGGTTCTCCCCTTCTACCGTGTGAATCTAGGAGATGGAGGTCATGTCTTCAGACTCGGCAGCAGGCTCTTTGACTCACTGAGCCACCTTGCAGACCCAAACCATTTATTTTTTGCCAAGCCATGTTAAAAATGTATAGATACTGTGAGATTTCACCTCAAAATTTCAGTGTTTTAATCTTCAGAATAAACACATGCTTCAATAAACATGAAAACATCATATCCAAGAAATTAATGTGGATCACATCTATGATTCAGGTTTCAAGAAGCTAAGCCAGAGCTACGCAGTGAAATCCATTCTTAAAAAAAAAAAAAATACTACTCTAGTGAAGGTGATGCTGGAGACACTGGGTGGGGTATAGAGTAAAAGTCTGATCTCATTTCTGGGTTTTGAAAACCCATCAATTGCTGAACTTGAAATCGCACCAATCCTCACCCTGGAAAGAGATACACACACACACACACACACACACACACACATACACACAAAACTCTATATAAAGCTTGCCTCAGACAGTTCCCTGCTGCTTTTATCTTTAAGATTTAGTTATTTATTATAGATACAGTGTTCTGCCCGCATGTGGGTATGCCTGCAGGTCAGAAGAGGGCACCAGATCTCATTATAGGTAGTCATGAGCTACCATGTGGTTGCTGGGAATTGAACTCAGGACTTCTGGAAGAGCTGCCGGTGCTCTTAACCTCTGAGCCATCTCTCCAGCCCTCCCTGCTGCTTCTTGTCAGCCCAAACATAGGCCAACACCTTCTAATGTCTTTCCCAGTAAATCTCTTGTGTAAGATTTGTTGTGCAGAGTGGCTTTGTGGTACTCCTTGGTCTTGACTGTCAAGATATATTTCCCCTCAGCTGCAACACTTCTCTTAGGGATACCTTTCCCCTCCGAGTCATAACCCTTACATTAGGACCATGTTTGATGAAAGGTTAATGACCTAAAAGCCTTAAGTGAACTGGGAAACTTCAGACAGGAAACTTGGCTAGACTGAGACCTTTCAGAGCTTCTGATAAGGGGAGTCACATACCAAACCCCACCAGGATCTAACATTTTGAGGCCACAGGGGGGCTGATCTACAGGTGAAATCTTTTATCCCCCCACCCCCACACACAAACACACCATGTGCACGTCTCTACTCCCGAGCAGAGGTGGCTCTGATTTGAGGACAATACGCTTCTGCCGATCACTTTTTTTTCAGGTCCCCTCCATCACTCCCACCTAGCATTTGAGAACTATATGAAAATATGAAATGCCTTCTCTCATCTTCAATTTTCATTCCCGTTTCATACACATTTCTGATGGTGTTTAGTTGTTTCACCCTCTGTTCCTCCTCATCCCCCTACTCTCTGGTGAAAACTTGTATCTTCCCTGGAAGTCCTCCTCCTATTCCCACGTCTTGTTTGTGACCTATGGGGCTGTAGCTTGAGCATGGGCGTGGGTCCTGTTGGGCGGAGTTGTGGATCTCACGTATCTGCGGTGGCTCAGGGCCGCAGAAGCACAGGAATTTGACTGAGTTCACTCCATGTGGCGCTGGGCAGATTCTGGGCTGTGAGAAGCCCCTAGAGCTCCACCCAGGCATGGAGAGGTCTCAGCCTGAAGTCCCGCAGGAGCAGGGTTCCTGAGTGGGGGGTCTCCAGGCCGAGGCTGGCTGACCCAGAGGCCAGTGGTCTCTGTCCTTGGGCTCCCAGATGCCATTGCGAGCCGCAGAAGAACTGAGACTGAGGGTGTATGGGCTAGACCAGCCCACCGCCTAGAGGAGGAAAGGAAGAGCTCTGGCAGCACCCTGTGGGTAGAGACTCTTGGTTATAGCACTCGCTTGGCTGGGTCGGCTAGCTTGGTTGAGTTGGTGGCCTATGCAGGTGGGAGATGTAGAGAAGTCCTCAGTGGGAGATTAAGCAGCAGCTCGATAGTCCAAGGCCCCCTCCATGGTTCTCCACGGCAGGCCCCAAAGACACAGGAAGTCCATGGTTTTAAAAGGTTTATTGTCATGGCGGAAAGTGGATACCTGTGCTGGGTGACACAAACCTCTCCTTGGGAGGGGCTGTAGGGGCATAGCCCTATGTGGCTGAAAGGTGCAGATCAATGGAGGTCTTGGCCGCATGTCAGGAGCCTGGAGTCTGGGAGCTTGGCGAAATGTATAATGTATGCCGTCATGGGTCTCTGGCCATCTCTAGCCAGTGCTCCACCAGAAACCAGGCAATCCTTTCACGGTCCCACAGTGACCCATCGAGATTAATTAGAGATGCTCCCAAAGTGTGCATGGGAGGTTATTTCCTGGCACATGGGAAATATGTCAGTACCTACACCATGGGATACAAAAGGCCCTTTGTGTCTGGCTTCTAGATAGGTCCCCATTTCATCTAGGGGGTGGAATCAGCAGTGCCAACCATATTGCTTTGGGGCCTTTGCCATCTCTGCCTCATCCTGCTGTCTTCATTGCTTCTTTCTTCGTGAAAGCCGGCAAGCAAACCTCTAACAAGGGAAAACGCCAAGACAATCCAACCTCCTGAACGAATTGCAAAGGTGAGAATTTTTTCCTATCAAAAGTGGTTAGCCGGAACCTCCCCCTTTGCTCTGATTGGGCCAACTGTGTCTGATTGTGAAGCTGAATTCTTACCAATGGGATAGAACACACTCACTACCTATGCTAGAGAAAACAGATAGAGGTTGTCTTGGCCAGCCTAATCCCTAACCCTGTTTGGGTTCTGGTGCACCCTTTTTGCAAAAAGAAATTGGCAAGTTACTTTTGTTTTGTGTGTTCCTATGTGGGTGCTGGAGAGATGGCTCAGGGGTTAAGAGAACTGACTGCTCTTGCAGATGGGCCTAAATTTGATTTCCAGAACCCATGTGATGGCTCACAACCTCTAAAATTCCAATCCTCAGGGATGCCATGCCCTCTTCTGGACACCATGCACATATGTGGTATACAGACATATGTGCAGGCAAAACACTCATACACATAAAATAAAGATACTAAAAATAAAATAAAGATGAGTGGAAAGTGGGAAAGGAAAAAGGGAGCAGTGAAGGAGGAAGGGAGGGAGGAAGGGGAAAAGAAGAAAGGGAGGGAGGGACAGAGGAGGGAGAGAGGGGAGGGATAGAAGGAGGAAGAGAGGATGGAGAGGGGAGGTATAAGGGAGAGAGGAGAGGGAAAGAGGGAGGGAAGGAGGGAAAGAAGAAGGGAGGGAGGAAAAGAGGGAGGAGAAAGGGAGGGAGGGAGGGAGGGAAGGAGGGAAGAGAAAGAGGG
>NW_021604695.1:1163738-1177218 GCF_004785775.1 Grammomys surdaster | reverse complement strand
GGAGGGAGGGAGGGAAGGAAGGAGGGAAGGAGGGAAGGAGGGAGGGAGGGGAAAAAGGGACTTGAATATCAGAAGACACTGCAGAAACATTGCTAATTACCAAATATACGAGCTCTGGTTAGATTCTGACTCAAGCAAATACAAATTTATAACACAATGTTGAACTTGAGTTAGATATTTGAGGTTCTTAAGAAATAGTTGCCCATTTTTGTAGTTATGCTTTGGCACCAATACATTCTGAATTTTTTCTTTAGGATTATTTTATTTTATATATATGAAATACACTGTAGCTGTCTTCAGACACACCAGAAGAGGGCATTGGATCCCATTACAGATGGTTGTGAGCCACAACATGGTTGCTGGGAATTGAACTCATGACCTCTGGAAGAACAGTCAAGTCAGTGCTCTTAACCACTGAGCCATCTCTCCAGCCCCTGAATTATTTTTTGAGGCAGGAGCTATGTAGCTCAGGCTAGCTTCAAACTCATGACACCACTCCTTGACTCAGCCTCCTAAAAATTAAGATTATACATGTCTATAATGCCCCCTCCCAGGATACCTTCATTTTGGAATCTATAAAATATTTTATGGAATTAAGTAAGGGTGTCTGTAAGCCTACCATCTTTTTAACTTTTATTCATGCATGTATGCACGTGTGTGTGTGTCTGCGCGCGCGCCTGCATGTGTGGGTGGCGTCTGTGGAAGCAAGAGGAGGATGTCAGGTGTCTGGCTTTGAGACAGGGTTTCCCACCAAATCTGGAGCAAGAAGGCAGTCAGCAAGTCACAGTGAACTTGTGTCCACTCCCTAGTGCTGGGATGAAGACTGTGTGTGGCCACACCCAGGATTTTATTAGTGCTGGGATTTGAACCCAGGTCCCCATGTTTATGGAGCAGTATTCTTGCCCACTGAGGCATTTCTCCAGCCTCAAGTCTACCATCTTTGAAGCAACATTTGAAGTTGAGTGAAAAGCACATGAAGGATCACCATTTTGTTCTGTTTCACCTGATACACAAATTTCCCTCTAGCAGAAGACGCTCCCAGAGCATCCTACCTAAAGTTCTCCTCATTACTAACTGCACCTGCTTTTCTTTCATCCTTCCTCTCTTTTCTTTTCTCCTCTTTCCTTCTGGGCATGAGTGTGAATGTGTCTATGTTGAGTCCAGAGGATGACATCTGGTGTCTTCCTCAACTGTCTTCCTCTTTACCTCATCTTCGAGGTCTCTCACTGAACCCAAATCTCCCTGATTCAGCTCGACAGCTAACCACTGACCTCCAGGGGTGCACCTGCCTCTTCCCAACCCCAGCACAGTGACCACAGACACTGCTGGGCCTGGCTTTTACATGGGTGCCAGGGATCTGAATCCATGCTTTTGCCGCAAACACTTTACCAACGGAGCCACCTCTAGCCCCTGCCCAACTCTGTTCTTCACGGAACTGACACTAATGGCACTCCGTATACTTACTGGTTTATTTTTCTCTACCAGAATCTAGTTCCAACAAGAATGAAACCTGTTTCCTTTGTTTGCTGCTGACTCCCTGCAGTTATGGCTATCACCCAAGGGTGCTTAATAAACCTGTATTGCCTGGAACGCCATGTGGATAAGGGGGAAAACTGAAAGTTGAAAGCACACGTTGAAAATAAACGGTGGTGACATCGCCTTCCCCAAAGATGCCAGGAAAGGAAGAGAGATTCAATTTTTAGCCCTGGGGGCTCTGCGCTGCCTTGGTGTTTAGCCATTCATCATCAATTGGCTAAGAAAATGAACCAGATTCATGGTTGTTTAAGCACAAATCTTATTTTTTAAGTGAAATCTTATCAAGAGTCCAGCATGTAAAACCTGATAGCCAAAAGCAGATTTATTATTATAGCTTAGTCTCAAAAAAATAAAAATTAAAAAATTATCCAGTGGTTATGAGGAATCTAGGAAAACCTGGCCTAGCAACGCCAGTTTAGAGGTGAAGGGTTGGCTGGGGCAGCTGAGAAGCGGGGTTCTCTGCCTGGCAGGCTGCTTCTCCCTGGGCTGGTTTTCAGGTGAGGAGAGCGTGGCTGGCCCTGCTGGGGGCTCCCAGGGCCCCGAACTCACTGTTTTTCTCTGAGCTCTTGACCTACTCTGTTTGAGAGAGTAGAACTCCTTCATCAAGTCCTCCACTTCCCACTGCTCTTCCTTCAGCCTCCGGCAGCAGTGCAAGGCAGCAGGGTCAATGGGGTGAGCTTCTGTGTTGAAGATATAGCCCCCAGCTCCCAGGATGCACTCCCCATGG
Organism: Grammomys surdaster; assembly: GCF_004785775.1. Classification (NCBI taxonomy): domain Eukaryota; kingdom Metazoa; phylum Chordata; class Mammalia; order Rodentia; family Muridae; genus Grammomys; species Grammomys surdaster. The sequence continues at coordinate 1,174,955 of NW_021604695.1, read as the reverse complement.
GGAGTCATCACAGAGTCAAAGGTGGAGCCATTGTTATGGATGAAGTTGTTTGGGTGAAACAGAAGGTAGAGGTATTTCACAGTCTCGGCCAGGAAGAAAGACTCCATGCGGTTGTCAAGCTTGTGATCCCGGAGGTCCTTGATCTGCCGCAGGATGGAAGAAGTGGAAGAGTCAGAGCAGAAACACTGTTGGAGAGTAAGGGTCAGGCAGCCACCTTTATGAGCTGCTGCCACTAAACAGCTGAGGGCATTTGGTGAATCACTTCGAGTTTCACTCCTTCCAAGCTACCAGCACCTTTCACCTGAATCACCACAAACAGGACTTCCTGCTTCCATCTTTCCCCTGAGGTACACTTCGATTGTGGGTCAAACCTCTTCCTGCTTGGATCCTTTCCTTGCAGGCCCAGCCACAAAGCACAGCTCACCTGAGGGTCTTTGTGAATTTTTTCTAAACACAGACCCCAGGAAGTGAAGGAGCCGGCTGAGAGGCTGACAGGGAACAGAAGAAACACCTCTGCCCCTCTGCCTCTGAACTCCCTGGATTCTGCTGCCTCTCTACCCTTTATAGCCACTGCATCACCTGTCACGTTAGACAGACAGACAGACAGACAGACAGACAGACAGACAGACAGACGTAACTCCTGTGTGATGAAGACTCTGTAAGCTGAGAGTCAATAGTATTAGTAAAGATTAGAATAGATTTGTGTTTGCCAACAGACAGCTCTCAGTGGAAACTGGGGAACTTGGTAAACTGCAACCAATGAAATCTATGTCGCTTATGAATTTATTATTAAATAAATCCTGACACTGTGGAAAGACATCACGCATCCATTTGTTTCTGACACAATGCTCATGACAAACAGTGACACAATATTCCTGACCTAACCAACCCTTCCTCAATGAGCATAGGTTATTACTACTGTAAATAACTAACTAGGGGTCAGCTGTAGAAAAATTTAAAAGTTCACAGGCAGAGATGAGTAGGATAATTTTCTACAAATTACTTTTAGCTTCTTAGATTTACCAATATATCTCAGCGAAATTAACTCTCAGTGGGCACTTAGCTTGCACAGTACTGTGATGCAACTATGGACTCAGTCAAAGACCCTGTCAGATTTTCTTCCCTGTTTGACAAAGATTGAAGGGATGTTCCCACCATGCACCTCGGGAGGCTTCCTGGAAGGAAGCCTCCTTTTCATGGAAATGAGCTTTGCCTTCCCAGTGGACTTCTTGCTTGGTTTTTCAGAGAACTGGACGCACTGGAAGCCAAAACAAACCACTGCTTTATTATCCTATTCCCTGCAGTCCTTCTCTATCACAAAGTGAGTCTTGCAGGGTATGCAGCTCAGGTAGAGCTCTTACCCAGCATACACCAGGCCCTAGGTTCAGTCTTTAGCACCATGAAGAGAATAAAGGACCTATCTGTATTTTACTTATAAAATATTGTCACATTACAAAATTTTGCAGAAGTTTTGTTGTTTTATTTTGAAATCCACACCCCAACACAAACTCTATAGACTCTCAGGAAACCCCCAGCATATTTTCTTTTACATCTGCTTTATGCGTATACAGTGTCTGTCTGTTGCCTGTTGGGGACTATAAGGATGTCAGCTCTCTCTCTCTCAGAGCTGCTGGTGTGCTATTTGCTAAAGTACAAATCAGATCATGGTACGGCTCTGTTGTGGGTCCTAACATTCTCAGCCCAAGCCAACCCAAGTCCTACTCTCTCCTGTGCCTATAAAGGTGCTACATGACCGACCCCTGCCCTTTAAGACCTCTAACTTTTCTCCTTGCTCACTCCCCACTCAGCCACACTGGCTTGCTTTCTGTCTCCCAGACACATACCTTTTCCAACTAAAATGTAAGCTCATGAGAGCAAGGGTCCTGGTCTGCCTGTGTCTCTAACTCACAGCCTAGAACAGTGCCTGGCACATGAAAGGCATATAGTAAGTACCTGCGGGAACAGCAGAACTGCTTATTAAGTGCCATGTTGGAATACAGTGCTAGGGGACTCTAGATTTCTTCTCTTAAAATTCACTTAAAAAGCCCTCCGACAAACTTTGTACAAACCTGACCTTGCAAAGCACATATTCTGACAGATGGAGGACCGATGCAGGCAGAGGCAGGCCAGGGACTTAGGGTCTAATCCACCTTGGTAGCTAGGCCCCGGCAATTTGTAAAACTCTGGTTCAACTATGAGAATACCAGGAACTACGACAATTTGGCTTCTAAAAGTAAATTAACTTGTTTCTTTATATGACTGCCCTGTGGACCCCACATAAAGGCCACCAGGCAAGATGGTTATCAGTCACCTAGCATTCTTCTACTGTCTACTCAAGGCTTACCCTAGCAATGACAACCTGCAGGCCAAAGAGAAACTTTCAGCCCCTCTGTGCTCCCCTCTGTGTGTCCCGCATCTACCCCAGCTTGTAAGAAGACACTGAGCTCTAAGTCTAGAACCCCCTCTTCAGAGTCTTTCCCCAAATAAGGCCTGGGCTGTCTTAAGTCACTCTGCCTTTGCCTGTCTTTCCTCCTCCTTGACCTTTCACACTTCCACCAGACACATAGCCTTCAGCAAGCTTCTCTGTTCATGACTTTACAACCACTCCCTTCTTGTGCTAATGCTCTAACATTGCCAAATCACCACCACAGCTTGTGAATGGCCAGAGGAGACACTTCCAACTCCCCAGGCCCTGAAGCACTCACCGTGGCAAATCCGCACTCCACCTTGCTGATTTTCTCAATGGACTCCACGGCATCTCTCCCGAGTTCTAAGAGAGTGGGATCCCCCGTGGCACGGTAGAGGTACATTGCGCTCTCGATGAGCTCTGTAAAGCCGAGCAGGACCTTCTCAGTGACTGACAGCCATGACATGGGACTTCTCCCGTCCATACCTGATCCCAAAGTCCCCCTGGAGAAAATCATGGTATAGCTTTTGGGACTACTTGGTGAACTGCAACCAATGACAGCAGCACAGCTTATGAGTCTGTTACTAAATAGATCCTGACACAGTGGAAAGACTGAATGTGCCTGTGCTTACTCTTCAGAGCCAAGATGCACAAACCCTAATGCTCGGTCTAGTGCAGCAGACTCCCATCCCCTAGGAAGAGAGGCAGCCAGACTCTGGGCAGAGAAGGCTGCAGAGGCTGTGACAGCAATGTCTGTTGCCTCCCTGACCTCGGCAGTGCACGCAGCTGTCTGACTGGCAACTATTCCCAGCGGCGATGTGTTAAGAACACCACGGAACACAGTTTTAGGAAGGGGCATCTGCCCAACATGTGCAAGGCGCTGGGGGGTGATTCACAGCACCACAAGGACAAAATTAATTCCAAGTGAGCTGGGTGCGGTGGCACACACCCAAAATCCCAGCACTTGGGAAATAACAATGTGAGGATCAGGAGTTCTAAATCACCCTCACCGGTACAGTGAGTCCACAGCTAGCCTGGGCTATGTAAAACAATGAGGTGTTCAAGATGCTCTAAAGAGTCCTATTCCACAGCCAGGGGCCCCTTCCTAAGCTGAACATTGGCCAAGAGGAATGGACCCAGGTGAGGTTACCATTTTTTTATGCATGCTTATTGCTGCTTTTAATACATAAAGAATTGTTATGGGAAAAAAATGTTTTTCTGCTGTCATTAGCCTCAGTGAGCAGAAGTGAGAGAGAGTTCATTATATCCTTCCTTTCTTTCTCTCTCTCTCTCTCTCTTTTTTTTTTTTTTTTTTTGGCTTTTCGAGACAGGGTTTCTCTGTGTAGCCCTGGCTGTCCTGGAACTCACTCTGTAGACCAGGCTGGCCTCGAACTCTCGAACTCAGAAATCCTCCTGCCTCTGCCTCCCAAGTGCTGGGATTAAAGGCTTGTGCCACCACCGCCCATCTCCATTTTGTTTTCTACCTACCTCTTCTCAAATGGAAGACCCTCTCCCTCCCTCCCCCAGCACCTCCTCTGTCTGGCTGTCTCCCTCCTGAAGAACTGTCGCCCTTATCCATCCACTCATACACTCACTCCGTAGTGCTAGGGAGCACAGCCAGGGTGGCGCACAGGCGGAGCACACCACCTACCACTGAGCTGTGTCCACAGCCTCGACTACTCTTATTCTGGAGAACAAGTCTCCGGCTGTCTCGTGAGCTCTCCTGACCCTTCCTCCCCTCATCCCACAGTCTTCTGTTCACATTCTAGGGTGCATTCCAGGGCAGATGAACACGCACAGAAAAGACAGCGCTCTCCTGGGAGGCCTCCCTCTGCTGCCAGCAGCTGGTTGGGTCAAGGCCAACTTTTTCCTTTTTCTCACACAAGGGCCTAGTGTTCGAGCCAGTATTCTGCTGTATGTCTCCTCAGACAACTCTGAAGGGCAGTCCAGGGAGGTGAAGGCTTCTAGAGGACTTCAGGCTAGGTGCTGTAAGTGCCATTAAAGACACTGCAGTGCCACACACTGGCCAGGCTGGCTTCAGAACAGTACCTTCTCTCTCTCACCTGCCTCTGTTTGGGGGAAGGAAGGGTGACTTAACTACTGCACTCCTAGAATTCCTGGTAGTGATGTGTACTCCAATCCCTTCCTGCCAGTGGGCCCTGCAAATAGAGCAGGTGGCCCCTGTAAGCAGTGAGCTCCCGGCCCTGGTGGTAACGAGACCAAGATTAGAAAACTGCTGGACACAATGACTGTGTGGAGATTTCGGTTAGAAGACCTGTCTGAATCCCCAATGCTGAAACTGCCTCTTAACATTAGAATATGTAGTTCAAACTCTGAGTTTTATCTTTTCTCCTGGAAATGATAAATATGACTGATTTTTCCAAAGAGTTTTCTTCTTTTTTTTTTTTTTTAAAAAAAAACCTGTACCTTTTAAAATAATTTATTTTTTTATTTTATGTGCATCAGTGTTTTTTCAACATGTATGTCTGTGGGAGTGTGTTGGACCCCCTGGTCCTGGAGTTACAGGCAGTTGTGAGCTACCATGTGGGTACTGGGAATTGAAGCCAGGTCCTCTGGAAGAGCAATCAGTGCTCTTGACCTGTGAGCCATCTCTCCAGCCCATTCAAGAGTTTTCTTAAGAAAACAAAACAAAACCGCCATGAGAACAAATGTCTGAGAAACACCAAGAACTGGAGTCCATGCAGAGTCCCAGTGTGTGACCTCTGACCCTTCCACCAGCATCACTGTACTCTTCACTCCCAAGCTCCTGCACTCCCCGGGGCGAGAAGAGGGAAGGAATGGGGCACAGAGCACAGAACAGTGGGAGGCAAGGAGAAGGCTGGTCTTGTGGCTCACGGGGAATTTGGGTGACGTGCAAGAGAGGACGTGCAGAGACTACCATGTCCAGACAACCATAATGTGGCATGACGGACACTAGGCCATGTGCCTACCTGCTGACTAAGCTTGGCCTCTCTCCCTAGTTCTTCCCTCCTCACAGAGGACATCAGAGCTGGCAAAGAACTTAAAACAGTGTTCAGTCTGTGGTCTTCTCCTTGATTCTGAGCTGCCAAGGATTGAGACTCGGTGGCCTTAGACTCGATGGCCCAAGGTTCTAACATCCCATACTGTAGAAGTATACTTTACAAAAACCACTGACAGAGGTGGCCCGTAGTTCTCAATGTCCTGGTGGCAAAAGTACCCAGGACTTAGCCTGGCTGGCATCTCTTTTCTCGTATCTCCAAGTTTGAAAGAGTGTGAGACTTACTTAGAAGGAAGGCCTGCATTTAACAGCCTTGGACAAGCCACTTCAACCCAGAACTGTTCCATAGCTAACAGGAAAACAACCAAGAGCTGTTAGAGAAGGTAGGAGTAGCCTGGGGAGCACCTGTGAGTGGTTAGGGTATGACGAACCATTGCTGCAGGTCGGCCGGTCATGGACCAAAGACACTGCTTACCTGGTCGGAGTGGGTAGCCTTCTCGCTTCTCCACTGTGTATCCCTGAGGAATGTTGTAGAATTCTGGTAGTCCCCCAAACTGCTTCCATACAGTGTAGTAGTTGAGAAAGGTCCTCATGGCATTGTCAATATCCCCAATAAGGCTCTGTGGGGAAAAAAATGGTCATCAGGTCAGCCGACTCAGGCAGAGTCCACAGGTAAAACTTCACATCACTTGCAAGGAAAAGACAAAGCAAAGCCTTGGAAGCCCAAGGTGCTGATGTCAGTGATGATGTCAGTGATGATGTCGACCACTGACAGCAGTCCCAAGCCACAGAGTGAACGTCTCTGGGCCTTGTCTTGTCTGTTAGACATAAAATTCGGCACCTATCTGATACCTTGGTTGAGGATCTGAGATTCCATATTAAGTCTCTGGACCTCCATGGTCAGTGTCTGCTACTATCAGGCTCTTACTTTGGCCAGCTGATCCAAAATTCTAAGCACGGGGGAGAGACTAAGTATGCTAAGACTCACGAGGATTCCACACCTCCAGCAGACAGCCATGCTTACTAGTGAGCTTTATAACCTTGCAAGTTTCTCTACGCAGATGTAAGAAAACGAGTGTGGTGTTTTCCTACACGACAAACAGCTTTGAACATGTTGCTCTATACTTTTCCTTTTCATTCAATAATATATCTTAGTTTTCTCCCATGAATACAGAGAGGGCCTTCCTGTTTCTACAGCTGCACAGTATTCTGGCATCTACACTGCAGCTGAATCCACTCTATATGTCCTCACCTGGCTTGCTTCCAGTCTTTTGCAATTTTCTAAACAATTAATGCTGCAACAAATACTGCCTTGTGTCACTTCAAGCATATGAAAATGTTTCTGTGAGACAAATATCCAGAAAGAGAATTTGTGGGCCAGAGGATATAAATTATTGTTAAGTCTATTTAAAAAATTCTCTATCTTCCTTCCTTCCTTCCTTCCTTCTTTCCTTCCTTCCTTCCTCCCTCCCTCCCTCCCTCCCTCCCTTCCCTCCTTTTCTTTTTTTCAGACAGGGTCTTACCATATGATTCTGTTTGCCCTGGAACTCACTATGTAGACCAAGCTGACCTTGAATTCACAAAGATTCACTTGCCTCTGCCTCCCAAGTGCTGGAATTAAAGGTATATGCCACCACAGCTGGGTCACTTACCTATTTTTTTTTTCAAATTCTACTTAAGTATTTTAAATTTTTAATTATTACTCCTAGTGGTTTACTGTAGTGCTGTAGCAGGATACTTATTCTGCTACATTGTATTCACAGTGGAGCTCAGTGATAAGGCAGTAGAAGAGGAGGTGGAGCTAGGAGAAGAACAGAGGAAGAGGAGGGGAGAAAGACAGGAAGGGGAGAAGAAGGAGGAGGTTAACAGCCATGGAGAACCACGAATAGGTCAAAAGCTGTCCTGGGTAACAACTTCTATCAAAAGGTAAGATATTGGGTAACAGCTCTAAATGTGTAGGTGTCTTGTTAATTGAACATTTCTAAATATATAAATCCTTTAGATAATTATTAAGCTTTAAGAGTCTTCATTCTACTGGCAGATATTGTCTGGGGTTTAGCCAAGCTTTGTGGATGCAGCCGTAGGTGCCAGGGCCTGTGCATCTAGCTAGCTGGAGCCCTGGCCAGAGCCAAGGAGCAGCAGGAACATGGCGGCTGCCCAGGAACAAGCCCGACTGGGTCTTGTTTTCTAAATATCACCCCTACGTAGTGCAATATCAATCTTTGTTTCTTCACATTTCCTTGACTCTTTATGTGTGCACGCATGTTCCTGTGCATGTGTGTATGTGTATAAATAAGGGTAGGCTGTCCATTCTCACACCCTTTTAAGTGTCTGTCTCTTAACACTGGGGAGGTAGAGGTAGGGGGATCAGAAGTTCAAGGTCACTCTCCATCACAAAGTGAATTCAAGGCCAGTGTGGGATATGTTTGGTCCTGTCTCAAAGCAAAAACAAACAAAAGCATCTTTAAATTATTAAATATTTTGGTAAGTGAAATATTTTGATATAGGTAGGGGTAGATTAGATGGGCTCTAAGGTCCCTTCTAACTATAAATCTATCAGACTGTATCAGAAGAAATAAAACAGGATGGTGGGCAGAGCAGGCTACTGTGTCAAGGAAGGAACTTGAAAGAAATGTCCAGCTGTTGCCAGCAGCCATTCCTACAAGGCCTGGAGCAACACTGCCAGATGCTGCAGGTGGCACTATACCCACAACCAACTGGGAACTCGGCTCCTAATGTTCCGTTTGGAAAACCTGTTAGGTAAGATCACGAATCTGTCTAGCTTGTTTTGGTTCTTCCTTCCACACACTGCCCCAGAGTACTAAAGTTCTTTATTTGACGCATTAGAATAATCATATCACAGGATAATGGTCACTCTCTCTGGCAAGTCCTACCTGAAGACCAGGCCAGTAAGCCTCCAAGGACTGGAAGACTGGCATGGACACAGTCCCCTTGTACATCTGCACCCAGAGGTACCAGTCATCGAAGTGTGTGTAATTCCGGATGGCTTTGTTGTATTCTGCATTGAGGGGGAAGAGACAACAGACACAGGTGACTGAAGAGACAGACAAGCCTGGACAATGGAGGCATGCACGTATACTCTGAAACACAGTGCAGTGCCCAGCCTTGAAGCAAACCAGGATACATCAAGGTAAGCACACCAGCAAGGAAAATGGGTTCAAAACCCCAGGCTCAATTCTAGTTCTTCCTTTTCCATAAGTTAGCTATGACCTGGGGCAAACTTTCTCCTCATTAGCCTCAGGTTTATGCTGTGTTCGCCCCCACATGGAGCTGACAGTCAGTGGGAAGCTGAGGTGACATTTCTCCCATAGTACATGGGTCCAGGAGGAATTTAGTTTTGTGTTCACTGCAGAATCCCTATCACTAGGACAGTGCATAATTAATATACATAATAAACGTAATCTGGATGAACGAAATGCAGACACCAATTCATAAGCTATGTCAAAAAAAATGTAGTAAGAATTAAACACCCATGCTCACAGCTTGGCGCAGTGGTTGGTATGTCAGTGATACACAGTAAATATGCACCAAATAAATCAACAGTGGCTGTGCTAACTATCACTGTGTGCTTGACAAGCCTGCATGAGAATTAATACTAGTGTCTGTTACCTAAAATGTCAATGTATTTACTCACCAGGTAAATGTGACCTACTGCATATAAAGAACTGGTATACTGAGATTTTTGGTTTCTTTAAAAAAAAAAAAAAAGACACAGAAATGTTATAGGAACATGTTTTTGTTTTGATCCCAGATGTGGGAGGTGGAGCTGCTTTTCCAAAGATGCTGACTATGGTTTGCTCTGTGCTCTAGCAGGGATGTGATTTTGCCAGCAGCAGATAGTTTCTGCAAGTGTATGGTACTTGGAATTCTGAGGCTCTTTAAAGGCTGAAAATGTTAGGGTGCTGAGAGGGGCGTAGCTGCTGCTGTAGCCGCCGCCGCTGCTGCTGCTGCTGCTGCTGTTATTGTGGTTTGTCAAGTAGTCATGTGTCAAGAAGCGAGAAGACGGAAATTAGAAATCCTGACAGTGAAGATCAAACTTGTCCCAAGGAACTCAATACCCCTAGTCAGCAGAGAGCGGTCTAACGATATTGACACCCCCTTCCCCTCTACCCTTTTTTATCTCCTACCTAGTGTTGGGAGTTGGAAGGGTAGGATAAGAGAGGAGAAGAATGATAGAAAAAGGACCCAGAAAGTAGCCAAAAGTCCAGCTACAGACTGGGAGAAACCCAAAAATGAGTAAGCCACAGGGCAGATGCCAAAGGCTCAGTACTCTGAGGAGATGCATACTGCTAATTAGGCAGGACATGTAAGTTAAACTCGGAAGACAGAACATACATACATGAAGACACACCAGAGAAGCAAGCACTATGTGAAATGGCCAAGAGGTAAGGAATCCAGACCACAGTGAGAAAGCAGTAGCTCCAGCAGCTCCTAAGGGTTGTTGTGTAATAGTTCCCTCCAAGATTAAAACATTCCATATTGCAGGGAAGCTCATTAAGATATAGGTTAAAAAAGAAACGAGACAACAGGATGCTCTAAGGGGAGGTAAAGCAACGGGAAAACTCAGAAGGCTCAGGAAGTAAACAACTCTGAGGCTTCAGGAAGTCCCTGAAATCAACTAGATATATTGGACCCCTCCCTCAGCGAGAATATATAAGCTGCAAGGGCTGCCTAGAGATTTTCTCTGGCAAGCTGAGCTGCCTGGCCAGGCTCAGACTAGCACCCAGCCACATGGAAGAAGTAGAAAGCTGCCTAATAAGATGTAGGGATCAGCCTTGCTTCCTGGAGAGGTTCAGATCATGGGAACTGCCTGGAAGAGGTTCTCCAACCAGTTGACGTGTTCGTTTGCCAGGTTTCCAGCTTTCATGAGCTATCACTCACACTGGGGTGGGCTTTGGTGATACAGCTGTCTTTGAGTCATTTTTGCTCCTGTAAATAACCCCTCACTTACTTCTATGCAACCCCAATAAAACTCACTGTTCATCGAGATAGATCTTGGTGGTATTTGTATGTCACTGGTTCCCTATCTGGGATGAGGAAATGTTTGTACTTGTCTCCTCAGTCCTCAGGAATAGTGTCACACAAGAGGTAGAAGTGGGAAGATAAAGAGTTTAAGGTTATCCTTGGCTACAAAGAATTTGAGACAAGTCTAGGCTACATGAGACTCTGACTCTAAATAAATAAGTAAATAAATAAAACAAATAGAACAAAACTTAAACCAAACAAGACCATAAAACAGAAAAAGAAACTATGAAGAAGCAGTGTACATCAAGACCCTCCAGGGGCTCCGAATGCAGAATGGGTATGTTCTGTAGGCACTTGGCAGTAACCTGACATATACAATAGAGCACAATCAACAGGAGAGTCATAGAAAAAGCCCCCTTACCCTGCCCCTTTACCTAGAAACATGGCCATGAGCTTCTTATCCTGAAGAAGGATGGCTCCTTTTACCAGGTACTCAAAATAGGAATCCACACCAGCCCCGATGCCTGCATCCTGGGCCACCCATTTGCCAGTGAGCACATCGATGTGATTGCCAACCTGAAAGAGACACAATCCTTAGGAAGGGCACACTTAGTACTCTGACTGCCCAGTAAGATGCCAGGAGGCATCTCAGTACTTCCTTAAGACATGCACTTATGCAGGAGGGCATGGGGCTGCACCACAGCTATCCTTCCTGTACATCTCTACTAGGGAGACACGCTTGGGCACATTGAGATGACTTACTTAGCATGCTAGACAAAAATGAAAGAAGAAAGAAAGAAAGAAAGAAAGAAAGAAAGAAAGAAAGAAAGAAAGAAAGAAAGAA
>NW_021604695.1:1163388-1163728 GCF_004785775.1 Grammomys surdaster | reverse complement strand
GAAAGAAAGAAAGAAAGAAAGAAAGAAAGAAAGAAAGAAAGAAAGAATAAACTAAAGTATTTGTTCTTGCTTAGAGAGAATGTAGGTGAAAGATGAGAACTTGTTTCTAGAATGTCTCAGACGCAAGGCAAGTTTGTGACTCCAGTGCCTAAATATCTAAGAGAGTGTGGCCATGAAGCTCAGCAGCAGAATGTCTGTTTAGCATCTGCAAGACCCTGGTTTAATCCTCAGTACCAAAAAGCAAAAAGCAAAACAGTTCACACGCACACACACGCACACGCACACACATACACATATCCATATTCTCTCTCTCTCTCTCTCTCTCTCTCTCTCTCTCTCT
>NW_021604695.1:1157860-1163288 GCF_004785775.1 Grammomys surdaster | reverse complement strand
CTCTCTCTCTCTCTCTCTCTCTCTCTCTCTCTCTCTCTCTCTCTCCAGGAAAGACCTATAAGGCTGAAGAAGAGAAGTTGCTGGAAAGGAATTAGACAGCTGGGGGGCTGGGATCAGGAGGGGACTCCACCAGCGTCACTGGGTACATTTTCTGTATGCTTTGGCCTTTGAATCCCATGACTATAAAGCCTTTGAAAAGTAAACGTTAAAAGAGTTTTCCACATAACTTGGACTCTCCTGGAAGCCTCACTTCAGCTGGTTTACAATAAACTGAAAAGACACGGCTGAGCATTCGGTTTTAGTTCAGGACCCCTCATCTAAGAAGACTGAACGATGTCCATTTGGAAGGCGAGTTCCTGGAAATACCAGTATAGGAGGAAGGGGCAAGTGAAATAGCCAAGGGAAAGCGACCCATCAGGGTGAGTGATCAAGCAGGTTTCTACTGGAGGTCACTGAAGGCAAATTTGCTGGGATCTGGAAACTGGTACAGAAGATGCGCCTCAGAGTGAGCTCACCAGAGACACCATGGTGTCAGTCACTGGTGGAGAACAGTTCATGGGATGTGGGACTTCAGCCAAAAGCAAAGCAGAGGAATCTCCCACCTTTTTGCCCCGAGTGCACAGGGATGGTAAAGGAGACAAGGTACAGACCAGGCACCATCCAAGTCCACCATAGTTCCAAGGCTGTAGCAAAACTGCCTGCAGTGGACTAAGGATGTTAACACGAGCCTTCAGAGGGGCGTCTAAAGGGATTTTCTGATTCCTCAGACATTCTCTACTTTCTAAGCTGACAGCATGAAACTTTATATAAAATCACTTTCAAACACAAGGAGTTATAGTGACTAGCATAGTTTTTTTGTTTTGTTTTGTTTTGTTTTTCAAGACAGGGTTTCTCTATGTATTCCTGGTTGTCCTGGAACTCACTCTGTAGACCAGGTTGGCCTCGAACTCAGAAATCTGCTTGCCTCTGCCTCCCAAGTGCTGGGATTGAAGGCGTGCGCCACCACCACCCAGCAACTAGCAGAGTTTTTAATACAGTAACAACACTGCTGGAGTATCTGAGGACCAGAGAAGTTGAACAACCCTGAAGCAGGGCCATGACTTGAATCTAGCATGGAACTGAATCCAGTGTCACTGCCCTAATTGCTGTTAGTGTCACTGCCCATCCCTGGATTGCTGTTAGTGTCACTGCCCGTCCCTGGATTGCTGTTAGTGTCACTGCCCGTCCCTGGATTGCTGTTAGTGTCACTGCCTGTCCCTGGTAGGATTTGAAATTAGCTTTGAAGATTAGCTGGCCCAGAATATGTTAAACTTCTGTTTATTAATAGGAACTGAAGGGAAAATGAAGCCCTAGGGTCAAATATGGTTGGGAAAGAGATTCCTTTACCATTGCACTTAATAATTTTTATTCTGTTTAAGTTCTTCATGACTCTAAAAAAAGAAAAATTAAAAACAACAACAAAAACCATCCCTATACCACATGCAAGAATCCCCTAATATAACCATTCTGGAATCTTTGTTTTTTTTTTTAATAGAACATCTATTCAACATCTCTTAGCTCTAGCCTTTTAGGAAGCACAATTTTGCAATGTCCAGTAGTCACTAAAGGGCCAGGTGAACTGATAATCTATGGTCAGTGAGTCAGGGGTGGGAAGCATATGACTCCTTCCTAGAACTAAGAAAGGCTCAAAACATACCCTAACCCTGCTGCTCCCTCCAAGGATGAGACATCCGCCTTGCCTCCCTCCTGTGCCAGCCAGTTTTATGTCAACTGCATACAGCTAGAGGCATTCTGAAGGACAGAACTGAAGAACTGCCCCTAGCAGACTGGCCTGTGAGCAAGCCTGGGACACATCTTCATGATGGAAGACTGATGGAGGAGGCTCTCTGTGGCCAGTGGAACCCTTGGGCAGGTGGTCCTGGGGGCTCTAAGAAAGCCAGCTGAGCAAGCCACAGGTAGCAAGCCAGTGAGCAGCACTTCCACGAGGCCTCTGAATCAGTCTCTGCCTCAAATTCCTGGCCTGATTTCCCTGAATGGTAGACTACAAGATGAAATACACCCGTTCCACCCCAGTTGGTTTTGGTCATGGTGTTTTATCACTACAGTGGAAACCCCTAACTAAGACAGCTAAGTGGCAAAATGTAAAGGAGGCTCAGTCTACTTTTTGGTACCCTGGGCCATGCCTACAATCACTGCAAGATTCCCCTGGCTGGCCTCATTCCTTAGACCTCTGGGTCTCATAAACGCAGGACACAGAAGCCTTGGCTCACACAAGAAAAGGCAAGTGCTGACCTACCAGCCCAATATCTGACCGGCTCTCCCAGAGGCGCATCAGGGCCACTCTGGCCACATCTTCAAACACAGGGTCACCGGTGAGGCTGCTCAGGGTGGCAAATTCCACAATGAAGGTCCCAATCCCTGCTGTACAGGTAACAGGGGTCTCTCCAGGGTTCACGCCATGAAGCAGGTTCACAGTTCCATAGGGCATGCCCGTGGGGGTCTGAAATGCTAAACCGTCAGAAACTTATGACTCCAGGTAGAAGAAGAGAGAGATGGGCAGTTAGACCCTGAGCTTCAGGCCTCAGTCAGCCAGCCCTTCTTTCCTTTTTCCTGGGTGATTGTTTATGTCTGAGCCAGAGAAAGATAATATGTCTCACTGCAGGACCCTAAACTGCCTAACCCAGGCGCTGTCAAACACTGCTATGTCACCTCGGGTTCCCACTGTGGTAAGGAGAGCTGGAAAGAGCTAAGCTCTCAGTGGCCACTCCACATCTCATGTTAGCCAGCACAACTTTTTATTTTACTTTTTATTTTCACACTGAGTGTGAAGCAGGCAAGGTTTATGCTTTAGGCAGAAGTGGGGTCATACTGGAAGTTACTCACAGACTCTCACCAAATGAAACAGATTAGTAGAGGAGTCAATTTTAGATTTCTGATTCAAATAAAAGTTTGGGGACAAAATTATTTTTAAAATAAAACTTAAAATAGCAAACAAACCAAACCACTGATACAACCCCCTACTTACAGGTAGGGAGCATCATGCCAGTAACAAGTGACTCAGCTAAAGGTCACATAGGAGAGTCATACAGAGAAGGAATGGGACATGCCTGCCCTGACCTCACCCCTTCAAACCCAGCCCAGTGCTCTCCCCATCCTACCCCGTGTCCAGGGAAGAACTTGACAATGAGCCCAAGATAGAGACTTCCTCTCCAGGCCCAAAGGCCAACAATGTCAGGGCACTCTACGCGTCATCAAATTGTGAACTAAGTTGTCAGAACTCGTAAGTGCTATAAGCACCAGACACGTTGTTGGCTGGAGGAATGAAACCTGCTTTCTGGCACAGGGCAGGCAAGGAGAAAAAGTCACAAGCAAGAAAGGATCAAAGGAATATTCTAGAGACAGGCAAGAAGAATTAAAGGAAGGGTCTGAGAATCCTCTGAGCCCCACGGAAGTGGTGCCCTGGTGCCGGCTTTCTAAGTACTCAGTATGAACTTTAGAATATGTATATTACTCACAGCAAATAATTTTTAAATGAGAAAAAAATAAAAGGGGCAACAAGGCAGTTTTCTCCAAGGATGAGTCACATGGAACATGTTTGTGAGGAGACGTGGGTCATGGCTGTGAGCCATGGGCTGTGAGACCTGAACCCGGCTGGCCCTCTCGCCTTGGTCTTCCCTGGGGCTGAGAGGCAAATGCTGCACTTGAGAGATAAATAAGTGAGGTGGCCAAGGAGCTAGCAGAGTGCATGCAGTGGCAGTCACGTGTCTGGGTGTGAGCACCCCTAGACTTCTACCACACCCAGAAAGGAACACAGTGTCCAGTTGACGCTGCCGAGCTCAGCATTGATGGCTCCACTGGGTAAAAACAGTGAGGCTTGGCTTGACCACAGAAACCAAGCCCTCTCATCTGGTTGGCCAAGCATCTTCTCCTTTCTACCCTTAGATTACCCTTCTAAAAGGTGCATCTAGCAGGTAAGAATTATGGTTAGCAGAGAAACTGAGCCATGGAGCAGGAGAGTGATGTGGTCAAGATGCTGGGTGGCAGAGGAAAGCCTAGAACCCATAGCTCCTAATGCTTGGACCAAAGCTATCCCCTGGGGTCCTCTCACCCTAGCAGCATGTGGCCTGGGAGGAGGCAAGAGGGCTCACTGAAAACAAATGCAAGGACCAAGAACCTGTGAAGCTCGCTACTGGCCTATACCTGCAAATGTTAGTAATATCAGCTTAGCCATTCTGAGCCAATACCCTCAGCAGGTCCTTAAAATGCTTAGGACTCTTCTGATTTCTACAGTGAAAACTCTTTGGATTTTTATTGTGGATGGTTTCTAAAGGGGGCAGAAATAAAGATTTTCGGTTTTTAAAAAAAAAAATCGGGGAAAAATCTCAGCATTGCCATTTTTGCCTCCAGAAAGAGAAGATTAGAGCCAGAAGCAGTGGTGCATACCTGTCAGCTCAGCTCTGGAGACAGAGGCAGGACTGTCATCAGCTCAAGGTGAGGCCTGTCTATATAGAGAGTTACAGGCCAATCAGGGCTACACAGTGAGTCCGCCCCCGCCCCCATCTCTGCCTGGCTCTTACCTGGGAGGAGTTTTCGGGCTGCTTCCTCTGCCATCCTGAGGAGAGGTCCAGAACAAGGCCATCCAGCTTCCACCTCCACACCAGCCTTCTTTGACAAGAGATGAGCAGAAAGGAGTCCTCCTACCACTGAAGATGGCAGGAGACACAAGTGTCAGGGCCCTAAGGATCAGTTTTTCTCTTTTGCAAACTAGAACCATGCCTCACTAGGAAGGAGCTAATGAAAATGCCATCTCTCTCCAGGAAGAGTGACATTCACCTCCAATCCCAGGGCCTGGGAAGTAGAGACAGAGTTTGAAGCTAACCTGGACTATATAGTGAGAGCCTGGCTTGAAAAACAAACAATTCTATTGGCTTTCATCATGCCGCAAGGTGCTATGCAGGCTAGAGAAAAGTGTCAACAGACTTACCCAGCAACGAACCCTGAACGCTGCAGTACTGACCTGCCCACCAAGACTGTCCACTAGTGCAACACTGGCATGTGACTCATATGGAATAACCAATCACTTTCTGATTAAGTTCGAGGCTTGCTCCACAGGAGGAAATTTATGTCCTGGTAATGTAAACCTGATCAAAGCCCATGGTGAGGGAGGTCACAGGTTCCTAGAGAGGAACTTACTATTGTGAGGTCACTATACAAGCAGGTTATCAAATGGCTTCCAAATATTCATTTTTATACTCACAGATTAGTGCTGCAGAAAGCAGTCAGTACTGTAGCAGTCCACTTATTCTCCATGCACAGACCAGAGTTCATAACTGGTCAAAGTGCTGAGAGAAAGGGACTGCAGAGTGTTCAACTCTCAACACAGCATCTGTGTCACACTCACTCAACACAGCATCTGTGTCACACTCAC
>NW_021604695.1:1127917-1157850 GCF_004785775.1 Grammomys surdaster | reverse complement strand
CACAGCATCTGTGTCACACTCACACAGCATCTGTATCACACTCACTCAACACAGCATCTATATTACACATGGAGTGAATGCAAGAGGCAGAGGATGGAGAGGAGTGCCAGGAACATAACCCGACCCCTGCGCTCATGACTTCACAACAGCAGTGGTTACCTCCACAGTACCAGGCCAGTAAACATTTCAGCATGAACGGGACAGAGCTCATGAGGCCCCAGACCTACCTGAGCAACCTCTGGTAACTGATGGCTCTGAGGGTTAGGGAATCATTTTCTTCAGCAGTTTGGGCACTGGTAGGCTGCCCGTGCTCTAGCGGATGACCGCAAAACCATGGGCAGGCAGCATTAACTAGATATGAAGGTTAGTGGAGGAAGTATTGGGGGAAGGTTCTAGAGGAGGTGAGAAGAGGGATTTGAGTTGGATATGACTAAGGTACAGTATCTATGTGTGTGTCTGTGTGTGAAAGTTTCATACATATACATATATATATACATACACACACACACATATATATATATATACATATACATACATACACACACACACACACACACACACACACACACACACATATATATATATATATATATATACATGAAAATTTCAAAGAATAAATTTTTAAAGGGCCATCAAGATAGCTCAGTGAGTTAAGGCACGTGCTGCCAAGTCTGATGACCTGAGTTCCATCCCCAGGATCCACATGGTGGGAGGAGAGAACTGATCCCCCCCAAGTTGTTCTCTGTCCTTCACACATATGCTGTGTCTTTGTGTTCCCTCACATCATACAATAAATAAGTAAATGTAATACACCTTTAAAAAATTAAAATATTCTAAAGCAGTGGTTCTCAACCTTGGTAACGCTGTGACCCTTCAGTATAGTTCCTCATGTTGTAGTGATACCAACCATTAAATTATTTTTATTGCTACTTCGTAATTGTAATTTTACTACTATTATGAGTCGTAACAATTTTATTTTTCTGATGGTCTAAGACAACCCCTGTGAAAGACCCATTCGACCCCCAAAGGAGTCTGGACCCACAGGCTGACAACCACTGTTCTAGAACAATCAATAAAGTCACCCTCATTCCCACCTATTTGACAACATTAATGAAGTGTTTCCCTTGGTGGGTCACAAGAACAGTGACCACATTTTGAAGTTCTCAGTACAGACCAAGATCTAAGTGCTGCTGCCTCATCTGCAGATATGAACTTTAAGGTTCAGAGAAGCAAACTGACTTGCCCTGGGCCACTTATCTGACAGCTGGTAGGACAGCCTGTCTAATTTTAAAGCTCTGCTCCCTTCAGCTTGTCACTCTCCTGTCACCATGTCGGGATGAGGAGATGCTTGTCATTACCCCCATTTTACCTTTTATTTTGATCACACAATATTCAAAATGTATAAAAGAGACAGTGATTCTGTGACTGGAAATGCATGGCTAACTAGATACCAGGAAGTGCCCTCTGTCAAAAAATAACCTGTGACTTTGAGCTCTGGGTTTCCCTTCTTGCCTAAGAGAAACTGAGGCAAAGAAGGACTAGGCCAAACAAGTCCAATAGAAGTTAGAGAGACTATCGCTAGAAGTTAGGGACTATCGATAGCAGAGGCTATGCATACAGAGATAACATTTCCCAAAGATCAAAGCAGTGAGACAAAGACATTTTCATGTAATCTAAAACTAGGAAAGTAGGCCTGCAGCACAGCCCCACAAAGGAAAACTCTAAAGTTCTTTAGAGAAAAGGTGGACTAGCCGGGCGGTGGTGGCGCACGCCTTTAATCCCAGCACTTGGGAGGCAGAGGCAGGCGGATTTCTGAGTTCCAGAGTTCGAGACTAGCCTGGTCTACAGAGTGAGTTCCAGGACAGCCAGGACTACTCAGAGAAACCCTGTCTCGAAAAACCAAAAAAAAAAAAAAAAAAAAAGAAAAGGTGGACTACACATAAGACCTGAGACACTGAGGCATAGTCAGAAGGTGGAGGGTAACAGGCTGGGGGGCTGGCTCAGTTTGTAAAGTGCGTGCCCTGTAACTACGAAGATCTGAATCCCATCCTTAACATACACGTAAAGAGTGTGAAGGTGCACACTCACAGGCCCCGCGCTGAGGCAGCTCACTGGCCTGTCAGCCTAGCACAGACAGCGAGAGCCTATCTCAGAAAACAAGGTGAACAGCTCCTGATGAGAAACACGGGGAGCTGACCTCTGGCTACACACATGCATGCACACTTGCACAGACACACACATACAAGGTACCAAATACACGAGAAAACCTAAAGGTCAACTGTAAAGAACTAAGTGTGGGACTGTAGCCCATGTGTCAAGATGGTCTCCGAGGTGTGGCTGTCATTTAGGGAGAGAATAGAAATTTTTCCCCACTTCTAGACTTGGTAAGTTGTTTGTTCTATTTGTTAAGGAAACTATTTTAGAAGGTATCATGCACAACTTTAACATTAATAAAAAGAAAATGGGAGCTGGGTGTGGCGGTTCACACCTATGATCTCAGCACTCGGCAGGCCAAGGCAAAAGGATGACTTTGAGTACTACATAGTGAGCTGTGATCTGGCCTTGGCAACAGGGTGAGACCATGTCTCAAAAAACAAAAAAACAAACAAACAAAAAAAGTAGGGTATGGTGGCGCACACCTTTAAACCTAGCACTAGGGAAGCAGAGACAGCAGATATTTGAGTCTGAGCTGTGTGAAGACCACACAGCCAGTTTCTGACCAGCCAGAGTTACCACAGTGTGACTATGTCTCAAAAAGCAAAAAAAAAAAAAAAAAAAAAAGTAAAAGAAAATAAACTAAAACAAAAACCACTTAAATTATCCTACAAAGGTCTACTGGCTACAATAACCTCCAAGAAGGCAGAATTATACCTTTCTTGTTCAAATACCAAATAAATGTTATCTACCCCGTGTCATGGCTTGAATATGCTTGGCTTGGGAGTGGCACTATTTGGAGGTGTGGCCTTATTAGAGTAGGTGTGGGCTTTAAGACCCTCATCCTAGCTGCCTCGAAGTCAGAATCTGCTAGCAGCCTTCAGATGAAAATGCAGAACTCTCAGCTCCTCCTGCACCATGCCTGCCTGGATGCTGCCATGCTCCTGCCTTGATGATAATGGACTGAACTTCAGAAGCTGTAAGCCAGCTTCAATTAAATGTTCTTTTTCTAAGAGTTGCCTTGGTCATGGTGCCTGCTCACAGAAGTAAAACCCTAACTTAAACACCCCCAGAAGGTAGCACCGCTGTCAGTCACTAGTTAGAAGCCAGTGCCCTGGAAAGAGGACTCTTGAAGGCCTCGCCTGCCATTCTGCTTGTCAGTGACAACTCCAGTCTTTCCTACAGGCCCTAAAAAGCAACCCTCACCTCGGATGTTGGTTTCGAACACAGAGGCATTCACGTCGATATCAAAGTCCACGTTGTCCTGGAGAACCTCCACCACTCTTTGGAATTCAGAGGTATTCCCCAAAATCTGGAATGAAAGAGAACCCTGACCACATGGCTCCTCTGTGCATGGGAACAGTTCAGATACTGGTGTGACCCTCACTTTTCAGTCAGAATCTCTCTGTCCTGGGTTCAGTTACACTGAACCAGCAACCACGCAGAAACCTAGCCTGCACGATTTCCTGACACCCATTTAAATGGATCCCACGTAAACAAAGTGTGGATCAGAAGTGGACAGCAGTTGTCTCTACCTCTCTGTCCTTTCCACTTTGTGGAAAACTGTACCAGCTGCTTCCAGTCTTCTTTATCCCAAAGCCTCCTGCCTCAAAGGCCAAGAACACTACCTTTCCCAGCCTCCTTTGCTGTGAGAGGTCATGGTGTCACCATAACTGTGATCCTTGGGAAGTACACTTTTGGGAACAAATCTTTTCATGACAGCAGATGTGACCAGCATGGCTTTTACTCTGCCCCTGCTTTTCTGCCTTGGCAGCAGACTCCGTTTCCAGTGTGGCGGCAGCTGTGCTTCACCATGGGGTAACACGTGAGAATAAAAACCCAACGATGGGCGACTAGGAAGTGACAAAGAGCCTGTTTCTGATGGCAAAGTTGAGCAGCTGACTCACTGTTAAAGGAAAAAAAAACTACCTTTTGGCTTTTCCTTTTTGAAAATGTTACTTGCGGGTTTGAGTATTTCTGCCCTTGGAGGTCAGAGGTGGGTGGGGTGGGGTGGATCTCCTTGCACTGGAGTTGCAGATGGCTGTGAGCCACCACACGGGTTCTGGGACCGAAATTTAGGTCCTCTGCAAGAGCAACAGTTCTCTTGACCACTGAGCCATCTCTCCAACCCCCAAACTGTATGCTTAAAGGATGAGTCTGCACGCCGGACAGTGGTGGCACACGCCTTTAATCCCAGCACTTGGGAGGCAGAGGCAGGCGGATTTCTGAGTTCGAGGCCAGCCTGGTCTACAGAGTGAGTTCCAGGACAGCCAGGGCTACATAGAGAAACCCTGTCTCAAAAAAAAAAAAAAAAAAAAAAGTATGAGTCTGCACTTTGATCTAGCTTTGTGGTTCTTATCCATTTGAGGTTGATGCATGCATAAGGCATGACTGCATGCATAAGGCAAAGTAGTTTCTCAACTAAACCATATCCCTTCCTTTCTTATACTTGGGAAAATAAATCTGGTTAAATCTAGTCAAATGCTAGATATGTATGTGTGTGTCTACATATATATATGTGTGTGTGCGTGTGTATGTGTGTGTATATACACATATGTTGTATATGAATATACATACATACTTGGAGGGAGAGAGGCTATAGGAAAGGGGGAGAAAAAGAAAGAGGGAGAAAGGGAAGGAGGGAAGGAGGGAGGGAGAGAGCAAACTTGTTTGAGATGTTCTCAAACAGCCCAGGCTGGCCTCGAACTCACTATGTAAGGCAAGAATGGCCTTAGACTGCTGATGTTCCTAACTCTAACTCTCAAGTGCTGGGTTCACAGTAGTGTGTACAGTAGTACACCATGCCTAGCTTGACATATAATATTAATTTTTTCTTCTAATATCACTCCAATATTCTTCCTCCCAGAGTCACTCCTGTAATTCAGGACCCCATGTCCCCAGCTATGGACTGGGTACCTCACTGGGACCAGCCATAATACCATACCCTTCTTCACCAGAGACTGTTTGGGAATATATCTGTGATCCAAGCCTGATCAATTAAGACTTACTCCTTGGATTAAGAGGAAAGGGTGATTCTTTGAACATACTGTTTCTTAAACTGGGGAGTAATCAGAAAGGCAATTGGCTGACCTACCATTTATGGAGACTGAGAACTCAGCAGCCAAGAAGGCAGAGATAAAAGGTGGAAGGGGACTCCTATTGACGTCATCTGTCTGTCTGTCTGCACTGTGTCTGAGGCCAGCCTCGACCTGGACATTTTAGTTATCTGATTCAGTTAAGTTTGTCTTCTTACCTCAGTCAGTTGAATTGAGGCTCTGCAATTTGCAACCCAGACAATTCTTGACTATCCCAACACTGTTTCTCTAGGACCTGGAGCCAGGCTACCTCTGTCCTGTCTCTCACCTCGCGCCTTCCTCTAGCCTACCTTCATCTGCAGGAAACTATGCCCAGTCTTCTCATTTCCTGTTTCCTCCACCAGAAGTCACTCTCTCCTACATCTTTCATTTATAAATCCAACCCATCCCTGGTGTATGTTACCTACTCTAGGATGCCTGATACTGTTTTCAACCTTTTCTTTTAAAAATCCCTATGAACTCTACCCATACCACCATTAGAGTCTCCATTTCTTTCCACATTGAAACTAAACAAAACTCCTTCACAATGGCAGAGGCATCATCCACTCTTGTATTTCCTCAGACACAGTTCAGGAAGCAATTACTTGACAAATGTTGTGAATGAGAACACAAATCTTACTTTACAAGGCAGTCAGTGATCTCAGACAGACATCTCATCACTTCCTGTCTTGTTCTTAAGAAACGCCAGTGGGTCTCCGTACTCTCTAGTGAATGATCATACCGCAGTGAAGAGGAGCGTGCTCCTCCCACATACCCTGTGTCACTTCTTTCTCTGAACTCCAGCACACTGGCCCCCCTTCCACTCACTTCACTCTCCTGTCTCAACGCTTCCACACTAGCGGGCCTAAAACACACTCTCCCATCACTTTCCCAGTTACCGCCAGCTTCTCCTTCAAATTCCAACTCCAGTTGCACATCCCTGCCTCAGAGAAGTTCTCCAACATCCTCGGCTAGGTCAGATCGGTGTTTGTTTGTTTGGGGGATTATTTTTGAGACAGTTTCTTTTATATAACTCTAGCTGTCCTGGAACTCACTCCATAGACCAGGCTAGCCTTGAACTCAGAGATCAGCCTGCCTCTGCCTCTTTCTTCTGAGTACCAGGACTAAAGGCGCACACCAGATCATTTTTTCATTAGGACTTTTGCAATACAGAGCTCTGCCCTCAATTTGTGGTTATCTTGTATGGCTATTCTTTGATCCTGACGCTAACATCTCAAACTCCAGGCAAGCAGAGGTCATTTCTGTTTGAACCTAGCATTTTGACTCTAAAGTTTAGCACCATGCATGATACATAGCTATCCTGAATAAATATTTTATAGATAGATAAATAGATTAAAAACATACAAATTAGCATTAAATAAAAATTATATGCCAAACCATATCTATATAGGGTTCATAGTCACATAAATATTATAGCTGTATAAAAATGAGGAGTGGCCAGGCACGGTGGTAAATCTTTATAATCTCAGGACTTGGGAGGCTGAGGCAAGAGGATTGCTAAGTTTGAGAGCTGTCTGGCTAAACAACAAAACCCTGGAAGAGCGTAAGCAGAACAGAAGACAATCAAGGACTGGAGTCACATAAAGTTAAGTTTATGTCTGAGTGCTGGTTTTATTTTCCTAAGCATTGCATTTCTTTCTAAGAATCACATTTCTCAGCTGTAAGAAGGAATAAAATAATGAAATAATAAAGCCAGGAGACTGTGGGGAGGATTAAATAGGATAATGCATGTGTTGTAATTTGAATAAAAAGTAATCATGACGAGCTGTGGGAAGGCTAGGTTCCCAGCAGGCAGCACAGGTGAAGGAAGTAAGTGGGGGTAGGGGGCACAACTTGGGGTGGGTATCTTGTCCTTGGCCACTTCTGTCTCCTGGTCTGTTTCCTATGAGACGAAGAAGCATCTCTGCTACATTAGTGCCCAAGCACATGGGGTGAGCCACCATGTACTGATGCCTCTGGAACTGTGAGCCAAAATACATTCTTCCTCCTTTTAAGACCTTCTCTTGTGTAGTCACAGTAATAATAATAATAATAATAATAATAAACCTGACTAATATAACCTCTACGGGGTTAGCACAAGCCATACATATGACACAGTGACTGGTTTGTTATTATCTTTTTGCCATTGCACATAAGCTTTTGAAAGGGATGGTGTCAAAGTCTCTCTATCTTTCACTGAACTATGCGTATCTATCACAAGTCCTCTGTAAATATTTGCTCAACACATGAACCTGTGCAAGTTGGTTTCTCTTGGAACTTGGCATTCTCTCCTATGCAGTTGGGTAACCAGAGCCTGGTGGCTCAGAATCATGAGATGAAAGGCCTAGGGGAGGAATTTACTTTTTACCCACAGACAAGCTATCAAAAGAGGAAGGATGTCGGTTGGGCAATGAGAGAGAGAGAGAGAAACAAAAGATGGGATACTTACCAGCAAGGTGTCCAGGGCATCAATTAGCGTCAGAGAAAAACTGTAAAAAGACAAAGTTCCGCTGCTTCATAAGAACATCAAACACCAGATTCACAACTGCCCAGATGTAAACGGGGCATGACGATGTCCCTATCAATCCCACTGACAGTTATAACAGAGGACCAGAGGGAGTCTCAGAGTCCCCTGACTGCCTGGTGTAACCCAACTGTAATTAACATTTCCCTTATGTTTTCTGGCATTCTTCCCTCTATAGAGAGGCAGCACGAAATTGCAGCATGGTAAGACTTGGGAAAGGCTCAAGGCTATGTTACTTATGATATCAGAAGGCTAGAAATCACCAGTTGCTCACAAGTTGGAGAGTGACGGACAAACCGACACAAACAAGTTCAAAAGCCTAACATTATTAAGGTTATCGGGAGTTCTGTGTAATAATGAGATGATCATGCAGTTCAGTGAAAAACATGGTGTATGAAGTAAGCCACAGTGCATGTTTTCATCTGCATTTCACAGTGGGGGAAGGGGACTGGACAGACAGCTCAGTGATTAAGAGAGCCCTTGCTGCTCTTGGAGAGGACCTGAGTTTGGCTCCCAGCAGCAATGTGGGGGTTCACAGCTGCTGGGAACTTCAGTTCCAGGGACTCTAGCCAGGAGCCTCCACAGGCTCCTGCACACACATGGTGCACCTAAATTCATGCAAAGCAAACACACATACTATTAATAAAATTTAAAAAGCCATACTCACAGAAAGCAAATCTGCTGCTGTTAGGGCCAGTAACGCCAGTAACCGCAGAGGGATAATTCATAAGGCACACTTTTTAGAGTAAAGAAGTATTCTATCTGCTAGTTGTGATAGTGATTACTATACATTTTAAATGGTGCATTTTATTACATGGAAATTGTACCTTTAATTAGATAATTTTTTTTACAAAGATATACAGTAGCCAGGTATGGTATATGCTTGCAGTCCCAGCACTGGTGAGGTTGATTCAGAAGGACAGAGTTTAAAACCAGTCTGGGCCAAATAGCAAGATCCTGTCTCAATAAACAAACAATACATATATGCACACCTGTGTAATCATATAAACTGAGAACATTCTAGAATGATATACAGGACAGGTTGTAGTTCTAAGGAATGAGATACTTAGCAAGCATGATTCTATCCTGCCTCAATTAGCCATTTGTTTGCATTTGCTTTTTGTTCCAACTAAAAAATAAAAACTGGAACATGTTCTTAGCTTACTTGTCTAGCCCTTGGCATTAGTGAGCATGCTATCATGTATAAACATTTGTAAAACGAGAATACTAAGGCAGGAGTGATAGTGAACACCTGCAATCCAGCACCTGGGAGGTAGAGGCAGGAGCAACACAAGGTCATTTTCAGCTATGTAGTAAGTCGAGGCCAGCCTGGGCTACATGAGACCTATCTCAAACAAACAAACAAACAAACAAACAAGCAAAAAAATAAAAGATGGGGGGGGCGCTGGAGAGATGGCTCAGCAGTTGAGAGCACTGGCTGCCCATCTAACACCCACATGGCAGCTCACAACTGTCTGCAGCTCCAGTTCCAGGGGATCTGACACCCTCACATGGCTATAGATACAGGCAAACCGCCAGTGCACACTAAATAAATAAATCTTTAAAAAACAAAACAAACAACAACTCAGGATTACAGCTGTAATGTCAGTTTTGGCTAATGCAATGAATGATTCTTCGATCGGCTGGGTTTTTATTCCAGTGAAAATGAAAAAATGATATGGTAACACAAGAATTACTAAATGAAAATGAATCAGGTGACTGGTATGTATGGCGGTGAGAGGAGTTGGTATGAAGCTAGACGGGAAATGTTTTTCAGTCATAAAAGGTACACCAACTACAAAGGGTCTTAACCGTGGGGAGAGTTAACATTCCTCCTGCTGGACCTGTGTGCTCACTATAAAATGAAGGAGTCCAGTTTCTTGACTCTTGGGTGTTTGGTTTTTTTTTTTTTTTTTTTTCCAAAATATTCTGTGACTCGAGAAATGTCCCCAAGTCCTCATACATGGTGCCTGTTTCTGCTAAGGTGATCCCAGAGGGACACCCCGCCAGGTTAATCCAAGACTATTTTGTACTGTGAAAGCTGTGTAGATTCTAACAGTGCTGGGGGTTGAAGGGAAAGGGTTGAATCAGCCCAGGTCGGAAACTTTCCAGAATCAGTGAGACCATGAAGCCAGCAGCCCTCCTTCGTCCCCGGCCAACCCCCTTGGCCCTCAAGCTCGCTCTACCTGCCCCAGGTGTCGTGCCCGTCACAGGTGAGAGGTCTCAGCTCATCGTAGGGAAAGGCATTTTCCAGGTAACTGTCGTAGGCGTGGTAGAACATGGCCTTGACTCGCTCCCTGGTGCGAGGGATGAGAAATAAGGTAGGGGGGCAGAACACAAAACCAGGCGGGAGAAAGGACCAGACACAGGACGGAGAATGGGAACCACCAAATGATTTCTGCCGAGGGCCCAGCTGCGGGACCAGAGCACGTCAGGGTGAGGGTCCTGGGGTGGAGGGAAGGGAAGGGGCCCGGTGGGCGCTTGCCATTCCCCAGCCGTAGAGAGCGGGAGCCTGGCCCCCTTCACCTGTAGTAGGCGGGGTCGGGCGCGGTGCCGTCGGGGCCTGGCGCACCATGGTGCAGGGGCAGCAGCACGCACACGAGGCCGAGCGGGATGAGCAGCCGGAAAGGCATAGAGCTCGTGTCCTGTCAGTGCCGCCGCAGCAGCTGCAGCCACCGCCACCCGCTCATCCTCCGAGCCGCGGCTGGTTCTTCCGGGGATACGCACCACGACGCCTGCGCGTTGGGCAATAAGCCACTCATTTCCTGACTACAAAGCCCAGGATGCAATGGGCAGTGGAACTCAGGCAAAAGAGCATCTCGGGATTTCTAGTCTACAGAGAGAAGTTCAACGTGTCTTAAAGACAGTGGCTCCTGTGGCTGCTGTTAGTGTTTTCACAATCCCAGTTTCTGTTTGTTGAGCACTTACGATGAAGTAAAGCGTTAGATGCACTTTACAGGCGCTATCTAGTTTAGTTTTGTTTATTCCAAATACCATTTAAAGGAGGGGTTAGCAGGGACTCAAGATTTGAGCAGATGTCTATGTAAATATGAATAAAAAATGTTCAGCTTTGACCATTATTAGGCACAGGGTTTGCTAAACCACTTCCCCCATCGTATAATTAAACTCTGGAATTATTTTCCCAAAGCCGTCACCCTTAAGGTTTCCAGAAATCCCTTTTGTTCTATGAATTCATAAACTTAGAACGGTGTTTCACTTTAGGGTGCCATAAAATCACGGTCCCTTCAGTCTCTAAATCAACCTAGAACGTTGTCTGTCCCAATACCCTGGACCATCTCAGTGGCTGCCGTTCCTGGTGAGAATGAAGACCCAGCACTACTCCTCTGAGAACATCTAGACCAATTTTACCACTCTCTTGCTAGGTACTAGACATTGTCAGTGAGTTAGCTACAGTAACACCCATCTCTTTGGTCAGTGCGATGAGCCATAGAAGAAAACCCTAGATTTGGAGTTCAGTTGGGGTTCATTATGACTCTGCCATTCACACATAATCTATGTAACCCTAAATGAGCCCCTCTTCTCCTCTGGGCACAGCATCCACATTTATAAAAGGGTTTGTCTAAACTGATATTTCAGATCCTTTGAACTTGAACTTTGCTTAAATCCTAGAGTTGTGCAACTCTTTTTGCTGAAAAAATCAGAGGGAAATGGCTGCTCAATTAATTGAGCAGAGTGCAGGCAGGCTCTGCCTCCTTTGGCCCAATGTTCTTTTTAAAATGACTGTCCTTTGACAATTTCACATATGTATGTTCTGGTCACTGCTCCCCTCCCCCATTACCTCCACTATCCTTCTCTCCTTCTTCCCCACAAGCCCCTCCTACTGTCATATCTTTTGTGGTTGTGGTATATTAGGTTTAATTAGGGCTGCTTATATAAGTGTAGGTGAAGAGTTATGGGCAAGTTTGGGACCCAGCATATTATTATTTATTTATATACATGAGGGTTTTGTCTGCATGCGTGCCTGGTCCCGTCTGAGGCAAGAAAAGGGTGTGGAATCCTCTGGGTCTAGAATTATAGGTATTGTGAGCCTCCATGTGGGTGCTAGAAATTTAACCCAGGTCCTCTAGAAGAGTAGCTATTACTCTTAACCATTGATCCATCTCTCCAGTCCCAATCCAGCATTCTTGAAACAACCCTCAGTAAGTGTCCCAAAGTGCCATCAGTTGATAAGCAAATCAAACTCTATATCTAACCCAAAGATAGTGACGTGGATCCTAAACATAATAAAAAGGTTTTTATTACAGATGGGTCAAGGGTATGTGTGTCAGTGTTAAATTGGGACATTATTATTGGGAGTGTGACCTCACCCTTTTTTCTCATTTATAAATTAGGAAGAATATTAATACCTGCTTAATAGGGTTGGAGGATTCAGTGAGCCATATAAAATGCCTACAATAATGGCAAAGCAAACACTGAGTAACTAGGAGAATAGTTTTAAACACTTCTTAGAGGGGCCAGATAGAAGGGAAACCACAGGAAACTAAGACCTGGATAACAACACAGGGACACCATATCAGGGACAGTGTATCAGGGACAGTGTACCGGTTTCCCAAGCCAATGTAACAAATTATCATCAACATGGAAGTTTAAAGCAAGAGAAATTTATTCTCCCATTCTGGAATTCAGAAGTCAGTTTCAATGAACCTAAACCAACATTTTGAAAAAGTTTCCCTTCCCTCCTTCCTAATGCTTAAGAGGAGAGACTGCTTGTCTTAATTAGGGTTTCTACTACCGTGACAAGACACCACAGTTAAAAGCAACTTGGGCAAGCAAAGTCCTATTTGGCTTATATCTCCTAATCACAGTTCACCGAGGGAGGCCAAGGCAGGAGCCTAGAGGCAGGAGCTGATGCAGAGGCCATGGAGGAGTGCTGCTTACAGGCTTACTTCTCATAGCTTGCTCAACTTGCTTTCTTGTAGGAGCCAGGACCACCAGACCGGGATGACACCATTACAATGAGCTGGGCCTTCCCCATCAGTCACTTAAGGCTTGCCTTCAGAGAATTTTCTCAATTGAGGCTCTCTCCTGTCTGATGACTACAGCTTATGTCAAGTCGCCTAAAACTAGCCTGCATACTGCTTCTGGCCTGTCCAGATTCCCCTGACAGTTAGAATTCCTCAGCTTATAACTATGTCATTTCAGCCTATGTTTCTGTCTGTATGTCCCTCTTCCTGTCTCTGTTCTCTCTGAGTATGTACCACAAGGCAAGAAAGAATGTCTTCAGATTAAATGGGATAATGGAGGTGAAAAGTCCCAGCATAACGATTTGTATATGTTGTTCCTGTTTTTGTTGGGTTTTTGTTTTGTTTTGTTTTGAGACAAGGTTTCTCTGTGTAGCCCTGGCTTTCCTGGAACTTGGTCTGTAGACCAGGCTGGCCTTAAAATCACAAAGATCCACCTGCCTCTGCCACCTGAGTTCTGACATTAAAGGCATGTGCCACTATCACCCATCATATATGTTGTTCTTAATAGATACTAATTCTTTTCCCTGTCTTCCTGTAGGATAACTGTTCATTTTGCATTCACTTCTAGTAGTGCTAGGGGGTCATGGGCAGTAATTCTGATGCTTAAGAGTTTGAGACTTAGTGCTAAGCTTGAAACTACTTTTACAAAGCGATCAGGCCACGGCCTTTTCCCTTGTAGACCGTTCAATTTTGTTGAGAGAAAGACGTTTGTTGCTGAATACTTGGTGGATACTTGGAATACAGGGTAGTCATATCTGAGTTTGGAAGGTACTTTGATCATACCGGTACTCAAGAACGATGACCTTGGACTGTGTATTGAGTAGAGTAAGCCTCATATTGATAATTAATAGGTCCTGGCTGTATTACTGGTTTAGCCAACTGTCTTTGTGTGATCTTGGATGGGTTATTTTCCCTTTTAGGGGCTCGATTTCTATGTCTGGAAAGCAAATGAATGAGACTACTTCTCAGTATAAGAAAAAAAAAAACAGCCGGGCAGTGGTGGCGCACACCTTTAATCCCAGCACTTGGGAGGCAGAGGCAGGTGGATTTCTGAGTTCGAGGCCAGCCTGGTCTCTAGAGTGAGTTCCAGGACAGCCAGGACTACACAGAGAAACCCTGTCTTGGGGGAAAAAAAAAAAAGAAAAAGAAACCAACCAAATCATTTGATTGCTGCAAGAAAAAAATCAGAAAAGAGAAACCAACAGTCATCAACTACAGAAGTCCCCTCAGAAACATTCATGAAGCAGAATGCAACTAGAACAACACTGCAAATGGAATGAACTATGTGCCAAATGGAGGAAGAGAGGTAGAATGAGGGGTCGCGGAAGGAGAGGGAGCGGTAAAGGAGGAGAGAGAGATGGCTAGGTGTGCGGACAGAAGGATTTATACAGTGCTGTGTAAATGTGCTGCAGATGTGCTGTTCTTAGCATTCTCTTTGCCTCAACACCATTAATCCTAACCACAAACTCCCAACAGTGTTGTTAGCATCATTTTGCAGATTTTTAAAATTAGAAGCACAACCTTTAAAAATGTATTTTATTTGTGTGTGTGTGTGTGTGTGCGCGCGCGCGCGTGTGTGCATGTGCCCACAGAGGCCAGAAGAGGACATCAGATCCCCTACAGGTAGAATTACAATCATAGGTCCTCTGCAAATGCAGAATGTGCCCTTACCCACTGAGTCATGTCTGTAGCTCCTTGAAGCACAGATTTTAAAAGTCAAAGAAAGCAGGAAGGTGGGGGCATAGGCCTTTAATCTCAGCACTCAGGATGCAGAGGCAGGCGGATCTCTGTGAGTTTGAGGCCAACCTGGTCTACAGAGTGAGTTCCAGGATTGCCAGAGCTACATAGAGAAACCTTGACTCAAAAACAAAAACAAAAAGTCAAAGAGGGGTTAAAGAAAACAGCATGCCCCATGCTTGATAAGTGTGGGAGCCAGGTGGCCACTTTCCACCATACTGATGAGGAAAGTGAGAGGCTGGTCTAGAGTTAGCAAGTGGTACTCTGGTCAACTTCTACAGTGTTTAATATAGTTCCAGGGTCCGCATTCCTCTCCCTCTTGTTGAAAAGCCAGAAAATGAAGTTCAGCTTGTGAGGTTGGAAGTTAGATCCCCTTTGGCTCATATGCTGGACTTTTAGCAGGGGAATATCTGGGAATCCCTTTTCCGAGATCTGAAGGTCAGGAGGTTCCAGCAGTTTCTCTCAACTCCCAGAGCAGATTTGTCCACTACATACTTTCAGACTGCCAAGAAACAACTATTTAGTTCTTGGGAAGTTCTCCATCTGCTGCCTTGTAGAAATGCTTGCATGTCCCCTGTGCCCAGCGTGTCATGTCCAAACACTTTCTCACCACAGCCTTAGACATGTTTTCCTAACACTCATGTTCCATGTGACCTCAGACTTAGTAATGACTCTACAGCTGAGCTGGAGTCTTAGAACACAGTTGAAGTGATCAGATCTATTATATGTATTGATCAGCTTTTTGGTACTAGACATTGAGCATGCTAGGCAAACACTCCGTTCTGAGCTTTGTCCTCAGCCCTACAGTATTTGTTGTTGTTTTGTCTTGTTTAAGGGTAGTAAGTAAATGTAAAATGACTGAATAAAATTTACAAAACTCTCCATGGCATCTACTGTCATTGTAGAAAACCAATTCTTTCAAAGAAAAACTCTTTAAAAAAATATTTACTTATTTTTATTTATATGAGCACACCGTTGTTCTCTTCAGACACACACCAGATAGAACACATCAGATCCCATTGCAGATGGTTGTGAGCCACCATGTGGGTGCTGGGAATTGAACTCAGGACCTCTGGAAGAGCAGTCAGTGCTCTTAACTGCTGAGCCATCTCTCTAGCCCTAAAATCTTTTTTTTGGACCAGATGGGGGGGGGGGGGTGTGGAGAAGATGTTTTGGAGGTGTCTGGAGTGGGCACTTTCTCTGTTAATTCAATGGTTTGAAGATGTACCATTCCCCATGGCATACCTCACTGAGGAGGGCGGATAATGATCTTCCCCTTCAGCCCCTTCAGCTCTTCCTGCTTTGTGGCTCCAGAGTCCAAGTCTGCCACCACTTATTTGTGCAGGAACAGAAAGAACTTTGTAGGGGGGAAAATGAGTCTAATAAAAGGCTAATCCTTTCAACAAAAGCAGGAGTCTTGTAATTACAACTTTTAGGTGTCTTGTGTCTTAAATTAAGTAATGTTAAGAAGAACAATGATACAACGCCTTTAATCCCAGCACTTGGGAGGCAGAGGCAGGTGGATTTCTGAGTTCGAGGCCAGCCTGGTCTACAGAGTGAGTTCCAGGACAGCCAGGGCTACACAGAGAAACCCTGTCTTGAAAAACCAAAAAAATAAAACAACAACAACAAAAAAGAACAATGATACAAAACCACATGATTGTGAGACTTTTTGGGGGGCATAGTGGCACACACCTTTAGTCTTATTTTGTGTGTATGAGTGTTTTGCATACATGTATATCTGTGCACCACATGTGTGCACTGTCTGTGGAGGCCAGATCCTCTGGAATTAGATTTATAGATGGTTATGAGCTGCCATATAGGTGCTGGGACTTTGACCTGTATCCTCTGGAAGAACAGTCAGTGCTCTTAACTCTGGGCCATCTCTCCAGCCCAGTGTGACATTTTGATGTCATGATAAACCATTGGCTAGCAAATCTATTCAAGAGTCTTCTGAAGCCAGATGTGGGGACATTCACTTGCAATCCCAGCACTTGGGAGGCTGGGAGAACACGGAGAGGTTAACTTGCCTGGGATACCTACTGAGACCCTGTTCAAATACAGCAACAAAAAGATTAACCAGTCATCTATCTCTGAAAAGAATGTGTTTCTGTAGTATCAAGAAAGCCTATACAGCATACAGTTTCAAAAACTGACAAGGTTCAAAAATGTCCTCTCATGCCTAATATAGAAGAGAAATCTATAGGTTGTTGTCTTATTGTGTGGAGGTGGGGGTCATTTAACCGTCTTGAATTTTATTTAGCACTTTTAACTTCAGTATTTTTCTCTTCTAATGATTATGTGAAAACTCTGGTTTTAACATTCTAAGTTGGATCTGTCATCTTCCTGTGTCCTTCACTGACAAGTTGAATGGACTTGTGACTCACACCTACTTTCTATTTTTATAAGAATGACGTTAATTTTGAGGATTATCCTTGAGATGAAGTACCAGACCCTCTGTTGAATAACGTCAGACCCATGATACCCCTTCAGACAGTTTCTAATTTATTTTATTTTTATTGTGTATGGGTGTTTTGCTTGCATGTACATTGGGCATCCAGCGTGTGCAGAGAACTCTTGGAGGCCAGAAGATGGTATCAAGTCCCCTGGGACTGAGTTACATGTGGTTGCTAAGAGTGGAACCCAGGTCCTCTGGAAGAACAGTCAGAGCTCTTAACCACTGAGCCACCTCTCCAAACCTGAGATAGTTTCTATTTTATCCTCACTTTCCAGATAAGAAATCAGACTCTCAGAAAGATAAAAGAATACTTTTAGGGCCAAGAGGTTGACTAATCACATGTTTTTTTCAATCCTCTCCTAGGAATCTTATTTGCTCTCTGACTTAGGAAGTACCTCTCAGGCACTTACAGTGGACCTGTATGCTATCACCCTGGTGATGCAGATGTGTCTAGACACAGCCTCTGCCCTTTTCCAGGTTTTGGTATGGAAAATAGATTCTTCTTTTTATTTTTAAACAAATGGCATATAAGAGGGTTAAAAGAAAAGTGCTAGGTTTCTGAGAAGAAGTAACTCGTTAACAGAAATGACATGTGCCCAGGAAGGGCTTTTCAGAGTAAAGGAAGACCTGGTGCACAGGCCTCAATGCAGCCAGAAGTGTGATCCACTTATGAGGAAGCAGTGGTCCCCTCGCTGGAAGACCTTAGTTAACACTGTAAGAGAAACAATAGTAATGAGGGCGTGGGGACTCAGAGACACAGACCGCAGTAACGAGGAGCAGAGCACTGTCTTTGTTCTAAGTGCTACCAATGGGTTTTCAAGTAGAGAACAAAAGAGAGGTGGGGGTGGGGAGGCTAGGAAGCCCCACCTAGGTGATAATGTTTGTAATCCTAGCACGTGAAGGTCAGGAGTTCAAGTTAAATGGGGCTGGGGAGATGCTTAGTCAGTAAAGTGTTTGTCTTGCAAGTGTGAAAACCTGAATTCAATTCCCAGAATCCACATAAAGTGCTAGGTGTGAGGGCTGGTGAGATGGCCCAGCAGATAAAAGTGCCTGTTGCCAAGCATTATGACCTGAGCTCTGTCCTCACTTCACAAGGTGGAAGGAAAGAACTGACTCCCAAAACATGGAACATGTGTGTCCTCTGACCTCCACACATGTTGAGTACATGTGTACACACACGGTAGATCAATAAACGTCATAATCAAATTCCTTTTCAGATACTGAGTGTGGCGGCAGGTGTCTGTAATCCCAGCACAGAGGTGATTGGTGTGGGGAGACGAGGCAGGGGAATTCCGGGGCCTCTCTTGCCAATTGCCTTTGGCAAACTCCAGGCCAGTAAGAAATCTTGTGTTGGAAGAAAAAAAAAATATATAGACAGCATTCCTCTTCAGGAATGCCCAAGGTTGTCTTCTGGCCTGCTCCATATACTGACATGAATAAACATACAAACATGAGAGAGAGAGAGAGAGAGAGAGAGAGAGAGAGAGAGAGAGAGAGAGAGACAGAGAGAGAGAGAGAGACAGAGAGAGACAGAGAGAGACAGAGAGGGACGGAGATACCTCACCAGGCTGGGCTACATGAGGGTCTGTCTTTTAAGGAAGTAGGGGGTAGCTGGCACACACAGGGAATCCCAGCACTCAGGGAAGCAAAGGCAGGAGCAGAAGTTCAAGGCCAGCCTGAGCTACACATCAAGACACTGTCTCAAAAAAACAAAACAAGCAAGAATGAGAAAGAGGGCTCAGTAGTTAAGAGTGTCTGCTGTTTTTCCAGAGGATGAGGGCTCAGATTCCAGCACCCGTATCAGGCAGCTCACAACTTCATATAATTCTAGGCCCGGGGTACAGGGTATCTGGAACCCTCTGAGGGCACCTCCACACATGGGGCATACACACACAGAGAAATGCATGTACATAAATAAAACACATCTTTAGAATATAAGTACATGAACAACAAATAAAAGTTAAGCCAGGCAAGGTGGCACATGCCTGTTATCCCTACACTGGGAAGGCTGAAGGAGGAGACTGCCAAGAGTTCAAGGCAACTTGGGATCCAGTCCCAACAAAGAAAAAGGAAGCAGTGGGGGGGTGGGGGATACCTGGATACCTGGAGGAGGATGGGTGAGGGAAGGGTTAATGTGCTTGCCTCACAGGCATGAGGACCTGAGTTTAATCCCCAGCACCCAAGTAAAAGCCAGGGGTGATGGCCATTATCTCAGCACTGGGGGTTAAAGGAAGGTAGAGACCGGTTAGTCAGTCCAGCAGACTGGTAACTGCATCCAGGTTCAAGAAGAGAGAGCCTATCTCAAAAACAGGGCGGAAAGTGATAGAGGGAAACACCCAGTGTTGGCCTCTGCCTCCCCTCCCTGCACACATCGCTGTGGGCAAATGCATCTGGATAACACATTTATTATCCACCACACACACAAAGAAAAAAGAAGCTACATAGCATAAAACTTGCAAAGGAGAAAATACACCATTAACATCTTCTAGTGCTGTGACTATCCATAAGGTCCAAATGAATCTACACACAAATATTGGACTGAATCAAAGTTCTTTAATGTGATGGTTTGTATATGCATGGCCCAGGGAGTGGCACTATTTGAAGGTGTGGCCTTGTTGGAGTAGATGTGTCACTGTGGGTATGGGCTTTAAGACCCTATTGCTTGCTGCCTGGAAGCCAGTATTCTGCTGGCCACCTTCAGGTGAAAATGTAGAACTCTCAGCTCCTCCTGCACCATGGCTGCTTGGATGCTGTCATGCTCCTGCCTTGATGATAATGGACAGCCCTGATTAAATGTTGTCTTTATAAGAAGAGTTCTTGGCCATGGTGTTTGTGCACAGCAATGAAAACCCTAACTAAGACAGTTAAGGTTACTAAACTCAAAATAATACAACAACATTGTCAGCATTTCTGTAAGAAATAAGCAGCCGTAATATGAGATTTTCTCAAATACTACTTTCAATAACATTTACTTCCCGCAGGGTTGAGGTAGAAAGGTCGCTTAGGTCCAGGAGTTCAAGACCAACCTGGGCAACAAGACCTTATCTCAAAAATAAATAGATAACATGATCTGGAAAATTGGCTCTGTGGCTAAGCACACTTACTCTCGTAGAAGACCTGTCTTCAGTTCCCAGCATCCACATGGTGGCTCACAGCCTATCATAACTTTGGCTAATTACTCACACATACTCAGAGACATAGCCATACCCATGAGTTAAAATAATTCTTCAAAAGAAGAAACCCTTTCCTAACCTTAGTTTTCTGCTTATCCTCCAAACTGTATAGTTCTGTCTTTTACCTTTAGATGTTCACTATGAAGCAAAGGTCAACATTAGTGTCTTATCACAGTGGATCCTGATCAACAGCCAACACCCTGCAAACAAAAACAGGAGGTTCCAGAACTGGAGACCAGCCTGGGCTACATACAGAGATAAAACAAAACAAAACAGCGGCAGTGCAAAGTCTGGCTTCTCTTACTTGTCACTCAGTGTCCAGCCACCACTTAGCTTTTCCTTGCAGACCCACAGTGACATCGAGGGCTGGATTCCACGGCACTCTTCTCTCCCCGCACTGGTGACCTGTTACCCCAGTTAGTATAGTTTTAGAATCGGTCTCCATAGCGCAGGGGCCACTTTGTCCTTCAGGAGTGTCTCGGCAACTTTTCAGATTGGGATCAGGACATTGAGTTTGGAGTCATTTTATCAGGCTGATGTGCTTTAGATGATATTACATCTGATTTTGTTTGTTTTTTTGTTGTTGGTTTGGTTTTGCATGTGGAATATCAGATGGCTTTGGGGAGAATAGATATCTTCACCATATTAAACTATCCAACTCCAGGACAGTACATGTCTGCTTCTCTGTCTCTTTTTTGCAATTTCTTTGACATCTCTCTGAGTTCTATAATTTTATTTTTAAACACCTTACACATACATCGCTGGATTTTTTTCCTCCAGTGGCTCATGCTTTTACTGTATTTGATTATTTATTAAATATGTACTTATTTTAAAAGTTAGGCATATGTGTGTGCCTACATGAGTTTATGTGCATAGAGCTAGTCAGGAACATACAAATAGGGACTTCCAGCTATCTAAAATTATGATTAAAGAGAGTGAAAAGATAACACGTTTCACTCGGTGTTCAGGAAACCAGGGGGAGTGAGCTTGGCTGAAAGGAATCCAGGGAAAGATAAGGCTGGAGAGCATGGGAGTCATAGCAACGCCATCAGGTACCTGCCAATCACTGGGGCTGGCAGAGCTAGAGTTAACCTGACCTCGGGCCTCTGTTCACACGTCCCACATGCCCTATGCTGAAGTATGTTGGGCACGGTGCCTACACAGAACAACCTGGCTAAGACCTTCCGCCTATTTCTCTGTCTTCCCTTCAGGAAATCACAGTCCATTCGCATCCGCCGTCCAGTCTTCCCAAGCCATCTTCGTTTGCTTGGCTGCCTGCAAAGCCAGCTTCTCTCTTTACCTACACAGTCACACAGTGTGTGGGCGCGCAGGATCCATACGATGCTCTAAGGATGAGGGAAGCATGTTTGGGAGCCTGGCTCATCGGGTTTGCAGCTCCGACTCTGACCATCTGGGTATCTTAGCTGTTCGCTCACAGCCCATAGCTCTGTATCCTCATCTGTAAAATGGGAGTTCCCAGGATGCTCCGGGCTTTTTTTTTTTTTTTTTTTTTTTTTTGGTGGGTGGTTGTGGGTGCCTAATGAAAATCAAGCACAAGTACTCTCACTTAACACAGTGTCTGCTGTCTGGGCCTTGTTAACTTCCTTGTTGTTGGTGGTGGTGGTCCCCAATCCTGGCGAGGTGGGGGTGGGCATTGTCTCTATAGAGGCAGCACTCTTGTGGTGTTGAGTCAGGTTGGATCAGGTCTATTGTCAGGTCATGGAGACCAGAGAGTGGATCCTCTGGGCACACAGCCAGGACGGGCAGGGGCTCTGCTCTCACCCACAGGGGCGGTGCCAACACTGGCCTGAGGCGGTTTCCTGTTTCTCTTATCTTTTCCCAACATGTGCTCTCCGGGATGAGAAACTCTACCATTTGCTTCCTTTGCTTCCCTTCGCTCATTAAGATCTTTATTTTTCAGATTCCAGTCAAATCTGGCTGCTGGCCCAGAGCCCACTATGGTGTGTGATTTATCAGCCCTTCAGCTCCAAAGCTGACATCTCTGGGTTTAGATGGAAAGCTCTATTGACTCCTCCTGGCTCACCAGCTCAGGGACCACCCCGCCCCGTCCCTCTCAGCCTGCCCCAGTGCTCTTCCACTCTCTCCTATTCAACCCCATGCCCTCATCCTCTCTGAATTCAAATTCTTGCTCGTTACTTGCTCTATCCTTGTGACTTTCTGCAAGTTACTTCATTCCATTGTCCGCTAAAGTGAGGATAATGGGCTTGGCTCTCCCGGAGGAAGTGAGATCGCAGGCCTAGCCCACCGTGTGAATCTGAAGCATACATTAGACATTCAAGAATGCCAGAGGCTTCTGTTCAGAAATGTGCCGGATGGAAACTCATCGGAAT
This sequence comes from Grammomys surdaster, assembly GCF_004785775.1. Lineage (NCBI taxonomy): Eukaryota > Metazoa > Chordata > Mammalia > Rodentia > Muridae > Grammomys > Grammomys surdaster. Next base: position 1,135,394 of record NW_021604695.1, on the reverse strand, counting down.
CTCTTTGAGGGCTGCAGGGGTGTGACTCAGTAGGGAAAGTGTTTGCCTTTCAAACCTGAGGAGCTGAGTTCAAGCTCCAGTAACTGTATACAAATGCCATGGTACTGGAGAGGCAGAAACAAGAGGCTCCCTCCAAGCCAAGGAGAGGCCCTGTCTCAAAGGGAGTAGACAGGGCCTGATGAGCAAGAGATGGATCAGCAGGACAAACTGTTTGGCAGGCAAACCTGATGGCCTGTATTTTATCACCATATCCCCCAGAGAAATACAGAGCCTACTTGGGAAGTTATCCTCTGCCTTCTATAGACATACTGCAAGATTTGCGTGCCTTCACAAGTACACCACACACACACACACACACATACACCACAGACACACACCACACACACCACAGACACATACCACAGACACAGACACACTACTAATAAATAATCTTCAAGAGAAAAAATAAAAGAGGCAGACTGCATTTCCAAAGATGACACTCAAGGTTGCCCTTACACACACACACACACACGCACACACATACCAGAAAGCCCACATACAGGGAAGGGCAGGTACTAAATACCTTCTGCAACACTAGTGACTTTACCTTATCAGATTCTAATTCTGACAAAAGTGCATCCAAAGCCAGGCTATAATTTCAGTTACCAAGGGAGAGGGAGGGGCTTGAAGGCGACGGTTCTGTAGTTAGGAGAAATCACAGCTCTTACAGACAACCTGGGTTTCAGTTCCTGAACCTACACAGTGGCTCGCAACCTTTCTTAACTTCAGTTCCAGGGGATCCGGTGCCTTCTTCTGGCTTCCACAGGCACCATGCAAGCACACAGTGCATATACATATATGCAGGTAAAAAAATAATAATAAAAATAAATAAATAACTAAAATGTTTAAAAGCAAGAGAGAGAAAAGGAAAGAAGAGCCTTTAGCAACTTCAGGTTCTTTTATTGTTTTATGTGTGTGTGTGTGTGCGTGTGTGTATGTGTGTGTGTGTCTGTATAAATGAATGGGTGATTTGCAAGTGTGTTTGTGTGTGTGAGATTGTGTGAATGTGTGCTCATGAGTGTTCATGCATGTTTGTGTGTGTAAGCATGTATTTTCCTGTGGGGTGCGTGCTCATGTGTGCATTAGTATTTGTGTATGTGTGTGTGCGTGTCTGAGTGTGTGCATTCATGTGTGTGTGTACGTACGTGTTTGAATGGGTCCGTGTGATCTAACCCAGGCCAGCAGGCCTCTCTGAAAGCATCTCTACCAGCTGAGCCACCTCACTAATCAGCCTTTTGAGATGCAACTTGAGAGCCACCAAAGTTAACACTAAGACAGAAACAGTAAGTTTCCTTTAAGGATCCCAGATACTTCCGTATGTTTTGCTTTCCACTGCTCTCTCTTGGAGAAGCCCACGTCTGGGCTCTGGACTATGGCTGACTTTCTTTTGGGCACTCCTCATTTTTTTTCCCTTCAGATAAGGTTTCTCTGTGTATCCCTGGCTGTCCTGAAACTAGCTCTGTAGACCAGGCTGGCGTCAAACTCAAAGATATCCGCTTGCCCCTGCTTCCTGATTTGATGGGGTTAAAAACATGTGTTACCGCCACCTGACTTGGACTTCCTCTCTTTTTCTTTTTCTTTCTTTCTTTTTTTTTTAATTTTTTTTATTTGGTTTTTCGAGACAGGGTTTCTCTGTGTAGTCCTGGCTGTCCTGGAACTCACTCGGTAGACCAGGCTGGCCTGCCTGCTTCTGCCTCCCAAGTGCTGGGATTAAAGGCGTGCGCCACCATTGCCCGGTTCCTCTCTTTTTCTTAATCTTTGAATTTAAGCTTACATGAAGATATCTTGCATACACTGAGGGTGTGGCTCAGTGGTAGAGGGCTTGCCTTGCATGTGCAAGACCCTGAGTTCAATCCCTAGTGTGACAAATAAAATTAATAAAGTTTCACATATATTTTTCAAGACGATATCTTGCATAAAATCTCCATTTCATCACATGCCTGTCCATCCTGAAGTTCTCTCTCTTTTTTTTTTTTTTTTTTGGTTTTTTGAGACAGGGTTTTTCTGTGTAGCCCTGGCTGTCCTGGAGCTCACTCTGTAGACCAGGCTGGCCTCGAACTCAGAAATCCACCTGCCTCTGCCTCCCAAGTGCTGGGATTAAAGGAATGCGCCACCACCGCCCCGGCAAAGTGTTTTACCTTAGCTGTTGTGTCTCAAGGGCACTTTGTTTTTTTTTATTATTTTATTTTATTTTATTTCCTGAAGTTCTTTTCAGTGTCAAAACCATGAAGCCTAGTTTAGCCCAGGTCAAGATCTCTAAAAATCTAGGGAAACTCAGGCTGCCGAGAGTGACAGCGTGGAGCCCGGCCCCCATCTCCTTACCACTGACACCAGCACTACATCCCAATATGAACGATAGTTGAGGGGCAAAGTTCATTTCCTTCTGTCCCAAAACACTTGTCAAGCCCTCGAGGGAAAAAAAAAAAAGCCAATGTAAAGAGACACACAAACTCATTAGGAATCAGAGAAATGTTAAGTCAAACCAAAGTGCCATCTTATACCACCCACCTGGTGCTACCAAGGGCTGGCAAGGATATGGAGCAGGAAACTTACACACTGCTGGGAATCCAAATTAGCACCCATCCTTGTAAAAGATTTTGGCAGTATCTCCCCAAATTGAAAAACCATATACCCTGTGACTCAGCAAGCCCATGCCCAGGTTTGCACAACACAAGCTCACCCATCTATACACAAAGAGTCATGAACAAGAACACACATGCCGGCACTGCTCATAATGTGTGACAAAGAGGTAAACATAAATGTCAGGATGAGGAGATGGCTCAGTCCAAAACCTGCTCGCAGTTCAGTTGTGGGGACCTGAGGTTGGGTCTCCAGCCAGCCTGACAAGATGCACCTGTAATCAATCCCACCCCTGGAGAAGAGATTAGGAGGAGCCGTTAAAACGCAGAGCCTTAGAACCCAGGTAAACAGAGGCAAACAGAAGGGCCCAGCTGTAATTCTTTCTAGCCTTCAGAGACGGAGACAGACGACCCCCAGGGCAAGCTGGCGGGAGGGATTTTCTTTATTCAAGCTCTGAGTTTGAGGAAGAAATTAACTAAATTTCTAGATTTAGTTGTGTGGGGAAGGTACATAACAGATCAGTGATCTCCTTCCACCATGTAGGTCCATGGGAGCAAACTCAGGCAGTCAGGCTTGGTGTCAAATGTCTTAACCTGCAGCCCTCTCACTGTCCTCAAGCTCTAGGTGATTGAGTGATCCTGACACAAAGAAAAGGTGAAAGGGTGACCAAAGAATATTCCTGACATCAGCCTTTGGCCTGTGCGTACATGTGCAGACACACGTACGCTATGACACGTATGTGCTGACATACATGAGCATGAACTTATGCATACCTACACATGAAAAGAAGGAGAAAGAATGAAATAGAAGGAAGGCACACAGCCATGTACCTCTGGCCTCCACACATATGTGCATACATGCACACAGGAACACATACATGCAGGAACAAACACAAAAATGTAGAGTCTGATACCAGATTATGAATCAATAGTGCTATATTCTTTTTATATTTATTTATTTTACTTGATGTTTTGTCTGCATGTGTGTCTTTGCACCATATGTATACCTGGTACCCTTGGAGGTCCGAAAAGGCTGTTGAATTTCCCAGAATTGGACTGTGAATGAAGTTACAGCTGCCCTATGGGCGCTAGGGACAAACCTGAGTCCTCTGGAAGAGCAGCTCCTAATGTAAGGGTAAAAATTAAAACAGCTCAGCAGAGACCACAAACAACTTGGCAAAGACCGCAGGACAGCTTGCTGAGCTTACTGAGAGTAGCCATAATAAAAATATCAAGCCCCTCTAGGGACGAGGTGACCAGAAATGTAGAAACAACCAAAGACATATCTTGACCAGTCTAAACATGCCCAAGTGAGTAATGGGCCACCTGGTGTTTATCCTAGAAGGTCTGAGGCTTCATGGTCAAAAATAGTGGGCCATCCAGCCTGTCAAAATGATTGCTTACGCAAAGTGCTGATGTTTGAAATATCCAATCATATGTAATCGCGCCAGAATTTCCCACTTTTCCCTTCCCCCTTGTGCCTCCCCCTATAAAAGTTCTAAACTTCCTGGGGTCTTCATCGAAATTCTCTCCCCTGCGTGGGATGAGTTTCGATCCAAGGGCCCTTGTTAGTAAACTGCCTTTTGCCATTGCATCAAGTAAGTCTCTTGTGTCTCCTTGGGTGCGCGCTAATTGGGACTTGAGTTGGGGTCCTCTTTCTGGGTCCTTACACTAACTGTTGAGCCAGCTTTCCAGCTCCCGATGGTGGTATACTCCTAAAATAGAATATATTCAGGTTGTGACAATGACTATACCTTTACACAACACGTGAGACTAATGCACGTTAGTGCCATTTCCACAAGGATACCATGAGATCCAGAATGACACACACTTTTGATCTGCATCTTGAGGCAGGAAGACACACCTTTAACCTGGACCACACCCTCTGCTGGAAGACTAAATAAAGACATGGAAGAAGGAAGGTTTTGCTCTTCGCCTGCTTGCCCTCTCCTTGCTAGCACACCCATCCCTTTCCTGGCATCAGAGCCTACCTCTCTGGGATTCCAGCAGATACAGAAGACCAGCTGAGACACTCAGCCTAGATTCCTGGACTTTCTGCTCACAGCCAGCCATTATTGGATTCGTTGGACTGCAGCCTGTAAGTCATTATTTCTATAAAAAGTATTTATTTCCATTTTCCATGCACTGGTGTTTTGCCTGCATGCATGTCTGTGTGAAGGTGTCAGATCTTGGAGTTACAGACAGTTGTGAGCTGCCATGTGGGTACTGGGATTTGAATCCGAGTCCTCTGGAAGAGCAGTCAGAGCCCTCAACAGCTGAGCCATCTCTCTGGCCCCTTGTAAGTCATTCTAATAAATTCCCTTTTATATATATTGTGGTTATTATTATTCTTGAAATTTGCTACACTCTCTTGTTACCTTTAAATATCCCAAATAAATAACACAGAGACCTTTAGATTTATAATAAGCCCTAAAGAATTAGAGCTGGGCAGATATCAACTCTCTGTGCTATTTTGTCTACTTCCCTGTCAATAACCCCAAGATGCCACTTGCCATGTTCCCCCCGGGGCAGTTCCTACTGCAACAGGTTGGCCCTTATGGCCATGTACTCACAATCCACCTACACCATAGTGACTTCTTCCTTCTTTCTCTTCTCTCTCCCCTCCTTTCCCCTTTCCTTCCCTCCCCTCCCCTCCCCTCCTTTCCTCGTGGTCCCTTCCTGAGAACCTCAAGCCTGGGAACCTTTACTTTGCCACATCCCTTCTGCCCAGCTCAGGCTGTAGGCATCTTTATTAACTGATCTGGGATCACTTGGGGGTCAAGATTTACATAGCATCATTTGGTGTACGTGAGGATCTCCTCATCAGAGAAAACCAGATCTTGGAGGGTCAGTATTTAATATTTAAGTATATAGCAGCACCAGACCAACCCCCCCACATTCAGTCCATAAGTTCTGTATATGTAGTAGATAGGTATACGGTCATTCCATAAGTTCTGTTACTCTAGAGAACCCTGACTAATGCACACTGTATTGTTTAGGATGCATGGATATATGGTGTAAGTATACAGAAATGCAAAGAAATGGAAATGGTCAATTTTTATTTTCATATGATGTTATAAATTCAGAGATCAACACGGGGTGGGGGCTGGAGGTGGGGGGAGAGCTACAACTGAAGATGAGTTGATGTAGCTTCAGTTACATTTGTAACATTGTATCTCTTCTGGGAGGTGGGGATAGATGTGTTTAGAACGCAAGTCTACAAACATGAAGTAATGATTCCTCAAATACAAGACAGTTCACCATCATTTTTAAAATTCAAGACCATGTGATTAGTCATGATTTAAATCAGTCCACTTTGATGGCCCATTCTTCTATCCATGATGGGCTGAGAAGACTGCAGCAGCAGAAAGGTAAGCATGACGTGCTTACAAATGCCAGTTGAGAGAATGGGAGCCTGTGCTCGGCCGTGGTTTGCCTCAGATTCCACTGTGACACCCAGAAGGATATAAATAGTTAAAATTCCTCTGTTGGTGCTTGACTCAAACCTGTTCCCCAGAGGCAACCTTGAGCCACAGTCAGCTTCCAGACATTCCCCTGTGTGTTTGAACAGACATAGCAAGGAGACATGAGGATGGGATTATAAATGTATGACTTGGACAGCAGTAATTCTTTTTTTTTTGGTTTTTCGAGGCAGGGTTTCTCTGTGTAGCCCTGGCTGTCCTGGAGCTCACTCTGTAGACCAGGCTGGCCTCGAACTCAGAAATCCGCCTGCCTCTGCCTCCCAAGTGCTGGAATTAAAGGCGTGCGCCACCACTGCCTGGCTCTAGATATAGAATTAACTATTTAAGATAATTATATTTATAATAAGAAAAACCCCTTGCAAAATAGTGGCAAAAGTTTTCACAAGATTTCCCACTCTTTTCTGCAGTCCTTTGCAGTTCTCTCTCTCTCTCTCTCTCTTTCCTTCTCTCCCTCCCTCCCTCTTCATCCCTCTCCTCCATGGAAATAAACCATTGCTCTACCCAATACATATGCTTCCATATTCATTTGCTCCTTACAGAGATAGTGTGCTTGGTTGTTTTGGGGATGAACAGATGGTTCTAAGCTGCATCTAGTGGTCTATAACTTACTCCTAGAGATGTGTGCACAGCATCCCAACCTCACTCTGTCATTTAGCTGATGTTTATGTGTGACATGTACCATTGGATCAGCGTGGAGCAAGATAGCCAGGCTTCCTAGTCCAACGGGGCTTGCCATTTTGGTGGGAAATTCAGACAACAAACATGTAAACAAGTAAATCAGCTTCAAGTGATTCTAAGCAGTATGAAATGATGTGGGGGTTTTGCGGGAGAAGATTTTTGTTTTTGTTTTTTATCTCTGAGTAGTATTTCACTATAAGGACTTTCTTAACTTGGGAGACCGACTTTAAACCAAGCTACTTGCTTCCTAAATGATATCTGTGTTACACACTGCTGTCCAAAACCCATCACAGGAACATACCCGCACGTCATCAATGTAGGAATGGATAAAGAGAAGGCGGCATATAAGCTCTAGGAAACTCTAGGCAAAGGGGGAAGTTAAATTGTAACATTTTCAAGAAACCAAATGGAACTGCAGGTCAGCCTGTTAAGTGAATTAACTAGATCTGGAAAGACAAATACTGCATGTTCTCACTCATATGTGGAAGCTAGGGATGTGTGTGTGTGCGTGCATTCACACACATAAGTGCACATGCCTGGGAAGATGTCTAAGAACAAAGCATATATATATATATGTATATGTATATGTATATGTATATGTATATGTATATGTATATGTATATGTATATGTATATGTATATGTATATGTATATGTGTGTATATATACACACACACACACACACACACACACACACACAC
>NW_021604695.1:1120689-1127817 GCF_004785775.1 Grammomys surdaster | reverse complement strand
AAGAAGAAGAAGAGGAAGAAGAAAATGCACAGACAGAATGCCCTTATGTAAGTGAATACACATTTCAGGAAACATTGCTTCCTAAGGATGATACGCCAAATTTCTTATTCTGTCCTACTTCATTTTTTAAACACATACTAATTTGTGATGTCATTGCCACTAAATGACTATGACCTGTTCGACGCTGAGATTTATCTAGATCGTTCCTGAATCTCTGCCACAATGAGCTTCTTTTTACTCACTCGTTTCTGTGACTATTTCTGAGAGCCCCTCTCCTCCAATTGTGTAATTCCTGTGTACTTAAACTTCTGATACAATATAGGCAGCTATCCTGGAAAGTTAAATTCCAATCCTGGATCTGCCGTCATCGCGTCGTACAAACTTTGGGCAAACCCCTACATCTCTTTGGACCTCAGTTTCCCCGTCATATCTACATTCTCGGAGTCCGCAACATCGAAAGCAGACGCCCCACCCCCTGACTCAGCGGCGACAGGCCGGACTTCTCACTAAGCCCTTCTCCCCCTTTTCCGCTCCTCCTCAAGCCTCGGAAGCAAGCAGCGGGAGGAGAAACAGGCAGGTCCAGGCAGGAGGGCCCGCGGCTGGGAGGGGCCGAGGCGAGCCGGCCCCCTAGTAGGAAATGAGACAGATCGCAGTAACACTTTAAAAGCCTGACTCCCTCTCCCTCCACACATTCCCTGGTCTCGTTCCATCCTCCACTCTGCTCCGGCCCATCCCGGACAGCCTCCCTTCTCTTTCCTAACCAGCAGCCTGAGGAGCCCAGGTGGGACCCAGAACTTCAGCTCCAGGATGTTGACGAAGTTTCTACCACTGCTGCTGCTGCTCCCTGGCCGTGCCTTTTGTAACTCCGATGGTGAGTTAGAGTCACAGCTCCTACCTAGGGGTTTTCTGGGGACTTGGTGTATTTGGGAACTTTGACACGATTATGGGACAGCTAAGCTCACACAGCATGGATGTCTGCTGCTACTGGGTCCTGGGCTTTGGCTCGTGTTTCAAAGACAGGGTGAGGAAGTCCGGTTAACTCTCCGGAGAAAGCTTGGGGGAGGTTGGTGGAAGGGACCTGTGGAAAGGAGGCGAAAAGGCAGGGAAAGAGAGCACTGTCAGTCTAGGTAAGATAGGAAGAGATATGAGGTGGACAGAATGGGGAGACGCTAGGAAAGCTGAGACAAGTTTGGGGGTTGAGATGGAGAGGAGAAAAACAGGGGTTGTAGCTGGTGAGGTGGGAGATGGGGGCAGAAGAGCCAGGGCTAGAAGATCAGACTGCTGGAAGCTCTTAAACAGAAAAAGGGAATTACCACCAGACACTGTCGATGCTCAGCTTCCCCCCCACACACACACACTCTTCCTATAGCCTCTGCCTCTCTCTCTCTCAGAGGGGCAGTATTTAGAGTGTCTACTGTATTTTATCTACACATTGATTTGTTTATCTGCTGTGGTGAGCAATATTATCATACTGATCTTACAGAGGAAAACTTTGGTCACAGAACCATTAAGGGTGGTTGCTAAGGTTACTCACACCAGCATATCCACACTTGCAAACACAGAAAGCAACTTCTCAAACGCAAGAGGGTGAGTGTGTGTGTGTGTGTGTGTGTGTGTGTTGGTGGGGGTGAGGAGGGAGGGGCTAGTTGTTAACGCCAGCACTGCCTAGGCCCTTTCCTGGGTATTGAAGGCAGATAACCAAACCCAGTTTTGATAGAGATTTGCCAGGCAGAGCAAAAGCAGCAGAACAACCTGGACAGGCTCTTCACATGGGTGGCCAAAAATCACCATGAGGAACTCCAAGCCATTTGATAAAACTGAACACGAAAGATTCGCCAGAATGTGCAGCTGGGGCTAGGTCACTTGCTGTGGATCTCAGACTGAGGCCAGACTCTGAAATCTGTCCTGTGGACAGATGTCCTCTGGGAAGGCAATGACTTCAGATTGGCAGGTTGGCTTCTTGGTTTACTTTACCATCTTGGCCTCAGATTCCCATACACAAGGGGGTTAATAATAGTAGCTACCATGTTAAAGCATTAGGAGGAAGGCATGCATAAGTTAATAATGTGTATAAAACAGTGCCTAAGGCGTAACAAGCACTTCATGGGCATTAGCTATTATTATTTGGGAGGGGTAGGGCACATCCCAGGAGGGCTTTAAGGGTTTTTGGATCAGATGGAGGTCCACTAAGAAAGGATGAAACTAAGCCCAGTGTGGTGGTGTACAATTTTAATTTCAGCATCAATAAGCACATCCCTGAGTTGGAGGCCATCCTAGTCTACAAAATCAGCCCCAGGATAGCTGGGGCTACACCAAGAAGTCCTGTCTGGAAAAACAAAGCAAAAGGACGAAATTGAGAAATGTTGTCCCCCATGGGATGACAGTGGCCCAGGGACTGGAGTTGGGATCTTATCAGAGGCCAGAGTTTGACAGGCTGGCCCTGTGAAGGAGGGGAAAGCATTGAGGGATGCCTTTTCCGATTGCAGACCTCAGTTTCCTCATCTCTAAAGCAAAGATAATAACCCCCATCCTCTCCTGGAGGGGTTATTGTGAGCATCAAATGGAGGGGCAGGTGGGCGAGCGTTTTATGGGATTGCGACTTTATGGGATTGTGAAAGTGGGTGGCAGGCCTCTGGGTAAGGGGTTATTATCTCTGGCTGTCTACCCCTTCCCTCGCTGGAGGTCCTGACGCGCTGACTCTGCCCTCAGGCTCCCAAAGCCTGCACATGCTCCAGATCTCCTACTTCCGAGACCCCTATCATGTGAGACATCAGGGCAACGCCTCTTTGGGAAAATTCCTGACACACACGCTGGAAGGCCCGAGCAAAAACATCACCATTCTTCAGCTGCAGCCCTGGCAGGATCCGGAGAGCTGGTCTCGCACAGAGAATGGCCTGCAGCTCTACCTGTCCCAGTTCGAAAGTCTGGTCCAGTTGGTGTATCGAGAGCGCAAGGACAGCGTGTTCTGTGAGTTGGGGCACCTGGTCGGGGCTGGTGAGATCCAGGGAGGATGAGAGGGCCTGAAGAGGCTTGTGACCCAGTTTAGGCACTAAGGCTAAGGTTTTAGACAGCAGTATTTTCATGAGGGGCTGGGGTAGGTATGGTCTTTGGGGCTCTGACCCTTGGAGATTGTTCTGTGTGGGAAAAAAGCGATTTCCTAACTGTAAGAAACCTCTACCTGGTAGATGATAGATAGATAGATAGATAGATAGATAGATAGATAGATAGATAGATAGGATACTTCTTGGGGCTGGTGTGAACTCTTGGAGCAGACCTGCTTGGGGACTGTGTCCCTCATTTTCTCTGACCCCCACTGAATCTTCACTGAAGATTTTGCCAACTCCTCTCCCTCACAGGGCCTTATCCTTCCCTTCATAGAGCCTGAAGCACTTTGCCCTCGGCCTTCGACCAGCTCTTTTCCTAGATGTTGATGGGTCTATCCATAGCTCCCTCACAACCCCAGTTCCTCTCAACAACCTGATCTCTTGTCCAGGAAACGACCACTGCCTTTCTGAAGCCTCTTCTGCTCCTTTCTTCCACAGTCCCAGGTGTTTGTCATGGCTCCTCTTTACAGAGGTTCCAACAATCTAACCCAGACCCTCTTCTCTGTCCTCAGGCATCCCTTCCTTCTCCCCTCAACGTTCCCTTTGCCCCTGGTGAACATCCCCCAACACCTGGCCCCTTCTCAAGCAAGCACAGAGCTGACCCTTCCCCTCTCCACAGTTCCTCTCACAGTTAGCTGCTCCCTGGGCTGCGAGCTGCCGCAGGAGGAGGGCTCTGAACCACATCTCTTCTTCGATGTGACTGTGAATGGAAGCGCCTTTGTAAGTTTCCAGCCAAAGACTGCCATATGGGTGACAGGCTCCCAGGAGCCCTCCAAAGTGGTCAACTTCACCCTGAAGCAGCTCAATGCCTACAACCGGACTCGGTTCGAGCTGCAGGAATTTCTGCAGGACACCTGTGTGCAGTACCTGGAGAAACATATCACCACGGAAAACACGAAAGGTGTGGGGGATTCTAGCCCTACCTGTGTGTGTGTGTGTCTCGGGGGGAGTGACTTCCAAGCAAATGAAGGGACATGAGGGATCCCTTGAGCAACAAAAGGAGGGGGCTGGAGACTCAGGGGAGGGTCACTGGGTGACTTCCTTTGAAAGTATAGATACCAAACTTTAGACTCCTTGGGAGTATGCTCTTAAACTCACTCTCTGCCTGTTCTGCAGGGAGCCAAACGGGCCGCTCGTACACCTCACTGGTCCTGGGTATCCTGATGGGCTGCTTCATAATTGCTGGAGTGGCCGTGGGCATTTTCCTGTGCACAGGTGGACGGCGTTGCTAATTATTCTCCAGGCCCCTCGGAGAAAGGGTTGAACTGGTGGGGGCTGGTAAGGGAAGATTGCAGCTCATATGAAGCCAAACAGACTCCCCCAGCGGGGCCACCGTATCTCAAGAGGTTTTGAGCAACAGCTCAAAACAGCATCTGCCTAAGTGTGAGAGGAAGGGATGTGAGGAGGGTGAGAAGGGATGAGGGAGGGTGGGACAAAGTAACTGGTTTGTAAAGAACTTGAGACCATGCATGCTTTGTGTAGCTGCTCTGAGAAGTGGGTGCTTATTGTGGAAATCAGATGATAGACTTGGGGGGGGAGGCTGGGCCATCGGTGACCTCCCAGAAAAGGCAGATTTACTGAAGGCGTTCAAAACATCTAACTAAATAAAAAGAGTTGTCTGTAACCAAAATAAAACATATTTAATGTGTCCAGGTATGTCCAACTTGGGAAGGGACACTGGTATGATAGGGCAGAAAGAACCACAAAAATGTCACAGTTGTAAGATTAAACAATATGGGAGTAGTGAATTAATAATTAAATATTAAATTTCTTATTTATGTAAAAGGTATACTTATGTCTTCTATTTTATTAAAACTTCTGAAAAAAATATAGCCATATCCTTTGTTCTGTTTCCTCATCTGTTAATCACTTGGCAACCAGCAGCAGGGGTCTCTCTATGACATATTCACAGATCACCAGTAAGCTGGCACTGCTAGCTGTAACGTGTGCTTCGTTTGACCTTGTGAGCTGGAAACTCTCTTTACACTTCCTTCTGAAACACTGTGATTCATACAAACTGCTCTGGAACATTCCCGACCCTTTTCTCCACTCACCTTGGAGATGCTGCCTTCCTTAAGTGCCTCCTCCCCATCCCCGGCCCCTTTATGGCCATGCTCTGACATGCAGGGCTTTAAATATCTATTTCTGGTGTTTTCTGTGTGGAAAACAATACAATTTAATATTTAAGAGCATGTATTCAGGGCTGGAGAGATGACCTGGCAGTTAAGAAAGCTTGCTGTTCTTAAAAAAGACCAGAGATGGGTTTCGAGCACCTACCACTCAGAGGCTTACAACTGCCTGTAACTTCAGTGCCCAGGGATCTGGCGCCCTCTTCTGGCCTCCTGGGGCACTGGCAACACACACAGAAACACACACACTAAATGTTTTTTAATTTTTAAGAACTTTTTTGTGGGGAGAGGAGCATTCCAGGCAGAGTTTCTCTGTGTAGCCCTAGCTGTCCTAGAACTTGCTCTGTAGACCAGGCTGGCCTCGAACTCAGAAATCCACCTGCCTCTGCCTCTTGAGTGCTAAGACTAAAGGCATGTACCACCACTCTAAGTTTAAGAACATTTTAAAAATCAGACTTCAGTTTTAAATCTTGCAGCCAGGTATTTAATGTCTCCAGATTTTTACTTCCTTCATTCACAAAAGGAATAATAAGATATACAAAAAGGGTGAACAAAGATACCTACCTGGAGCTGACCCTATGGGGATTAGGTAAGCCAATACTAGCAGGATAGTAAATGTATGGTTCAGGAATATAGCTGAGGCTATTGTCCCAAACCCCACATCAGCACTGATTTTTCCCAGGGAGCCAACTCCAAGGCTTTCACAAAGGCTAGGCAGGCTCCTGGCACTGAACAGCATTCTCCACCCAGCACTGGCTCCTTTTATGTTTTGTTTTAGACAGAGTCTTACTACGTAGGCCAGGCTGGCCTTGAACCTTTGATCCTTCTTCCTCAGCACCCCCAAGCTGTGGATTACAAGAATGCCTACTGTACCCAGTTCCTCTTGAACATCTTAATATCTTGAGGTTATTCAGAATCAATATATGAGAAATTATCTTTTTTCTTCTTGTTCTGTGATTTAGTAACTGTTCATAGGTAAAAGGAATACATCCACATAGTATCAGTGGAGCGACCTCAGTGGTAAGCTGTAGTTACTTCCTTTCCTTTATTCCCATTTATAAAATACAAAAGCTATAATATCCGTTCTCTCCTTCCTGCCCTTCCTCTTCCTCTGTGGGAAGCACAGAGGTGTACCACTTAGTTCAACCTCCAGAGGGGCTTGCCATTCAGGGAGTCCAGCAGGGGGGCCCAAGTTACTTACTTCAGTTCCCAAGTGACCACCTTAGCTGCAGAGAACAATCAGCACAGGGGTGTGCCTGTCCTGTGACTGCCCTCTCCTGTGACTGGGCAAGGCAGAGGCATAAACATTCAGCTGTGCCCAATTACTTCAGAACTCCCTGCCAGGCTGTCTAGGCCCATGTGGGATCTACAACGCAATTTGACTTTTTTCTTAACTTCATCCCGCCTTCCTCCTCCAGTAAACATCCTGCATCTCCAAACACTTTCTCAGCATCTGCTTCCAGAAAACTCAAAACTCAACACGCATGTACACGTGCCCCTCCCCCCATGTGTGTGCCTGCTCCTCCACCCCCACTCTTCCCAAATTGAGAAATGACCACAGTCACTTTTAATCAGGTCATGGCAAAAACTTCCTCCTAGAGTCTCCCTTGTCTATATTTTTTTCTCTGTTCTAATTGATCTTACGCACAGCTGTAAAAGGAAAAGCAAAGACCTGAAAAGTCCGTGTCATTTCTTCGGTGGCTCACAACCATCTGTGATGGGATCCAACGTCCTCTTCTGGTGTGTCTGAAGAGAGCAACAGTGTACTTACATAGATAAAATAAAATAAATAGATCTTTTTCTTAAAGACTTAAAAGAAATCATTAAAAAGAAGAATAACTGGGCCTGGAGAGATGGTGAGTCACAACCATCTGTAATGGGATCCGATGCCCTCT
>NW_021604695.1:1119268-1120289 GCF_004785775.1 Grammomys surdaster | reverse complement strand
AAAAAAAAAAAGAATAAATACATAGGTGAACCAGAAAACATCCAGGCAGTAACTTCTATTACTAAGTCACCACAACAGAATGGTAAAATCAAATATGTAGTTTTTTTGTTTTGTTTTGTTTTGTTTTTGTTGTTGTTTTTTTCAAGACAGGGTTTCTCTGTGTAGCCCTGGCTGTCCTGGAACTCACTCGGTAGACCAGGCTGGCCTCGAACTCAGAAATACGCCTGCCTCTGCCTCCCAAATGCTGGGATTTAAGGCATGCACCACCACTGCCTGGCGGATAATTCTTTAAAAGAAGATGAATACACACACACCACACACACACGTTATATGACTCAGAAACTTCACTCTTGATATTTACCCAAAAGAATTGAAAAATATATGTACATGAATAGTGATACATAAATGTCATAGTGCCACTGTTCATATTAGCTGTAAGGTAAAAACAACATAGATTATTGCTGCTATATCTTGCTATGGAATGTGCTAAGAGTCGCAGCTTGTCAATGTAATAACATTATTTTTGAGGTTATCTTTTGTGTTTGTTTGGTTTTTGGTTTTTTGGTTTTTTTGTTTTGTTTTGTTTTTGTTTTTGTTTTTTGAGACAGAGTTTCTCTGAATAGCCCTGGCTTTCCTGGAACTCACTCTGTAGAACAGGCTGGCCTCGAACTCAGAAATCCACCTGCCTCTGCCTCCCAAGTGCTGGGATTAAAGGTGTACGCCACCACTGCCCGGCTTTTGAGGTTATCTTAACTCATTTTCTGTTGCTATAACAAAATCTCAGAGACTGGGTAATTTATAAGGAAAAGAGGTTTACTAAGCTCACAGTTTTGGAGACCAGAAGTCCCAAATCCAGCAACCTCCTCCATGCGTGCATTCTCACATAAGGAAGGTCCTTCTGACTATGTCATGACATGGCAGATGTCAGCACAGGGCAGGAGTGTGTGCCAGAGAGATCTCCCAGAAAGAGAGAGAGAGAGAGAGAGAGAGAGAGAGAGAGAGAGAGAGAGAGAGAGAGAGA
>NW_021604695.1:1114552-1119258 GCF_004785775.1 Grammomys surdaster | reverse complement strand
AGAGAGAGAGAGAGAGAGAGAGAGAGAGAGAGAGAGAGAGAGAGAGAAAGCAAGAGACTGAGAAAGACTCACTCTTTCGTAACTGCTCCTCTCACGGGAACTAACCCATTTCAGGACAGCCTAACTCATGTCATGAGACTGGCATGAATCCTTTCCCATCAACATTGTAGCCAGGTCATCTTCCACTAGAGCCCCACCCACTAAAGGGGCTTTTAATATTTTAATATGGTACAGGTAGAAACTAAGTTCTAACATGAGTATCGGCAAGGAATTCCATGAGGGTTCTCGGTGCCTTTGCATCCATATCCGGAAGCAGAAGGCAAAGGATCAGAAACAGGGCTGATAGGAAGAAGACTTGCACCTTCGCTTCCTTGAGTCTCCACAGAGAGAAGGGTGACTGGAAACCTGGTGGACACAGCTGAGCAGCTTTTATGGCTGTATGACTGTGGACCAGTCACTCACTGCTCTGTGGGAAGGAATCTGTGGTTTCTGAGATATCTGCCCACTCTGATCGTCAGGATTCTAGTTCCTAACTCCAGATGGCTGACATTTGGGCACATCCTTAAGGATCTTTGACATTCCATCCATCTTCAGAGAATGACCTCAGAATGCTTGCCTTAGGTCTGACCACTGACAGCTGAAGCCCAGTTGGAGTTTACATGAGAAATAAACAAATCTGGAACACATTTAAACAAGTGACCCCCAAGAGCATCCTAAAAACCTCCTTCTGGGTGGCCTGGTCCATAGTCCCCATTTAACATTAAACGAGAATGTCTTTATTGTATGCATCCTGCCAGGGAGCCCAAGTCTAGGAATCTGTATCCTGTTCCTCCTTTCCTTCCTCCTTTCCTTCCTTCCTTCCTTCCTTCCTTCCTTCCTTCCTTCCTTCCTCGTAAAAAAACAAGGTTTCACTATGTTCCTCTGGCTTAGCCTGTCCTTTGATCTGTAGACCATGCTGACCTCAAACTCAGAGCTCCACCCGTATTTGCCTTCTGAGTACTGAGATTCAAGTGCACCATGACACCCGCCGTGTATCCCATGTTTCCAGTTTATTGTGCTATTGGTGGGGTCTATCTTATCGTAAGCATCCTGCTAACAGGTAAAAGGGAGGCAGAAATGAATAGAACATGGTCCTCCTGGAAGCACTTTTTTTTTTTTCCCCGATAGGGTTTCTCTTACAGCCCAGGCTGTCCTGAAACTCACTCTGTAGACCAGGCTGGCCTTGAACTCAGAAATCTGCCTGCCTCTGACTCCCAAGTGCTGGAGTTAAAGGCGTGTGCCACCACTGCCCAGCCCTGGAAGCACTTTTAATCTAGAGGGAGAAGCACACAAAATAATAGACAGCAAAAGTGAATATAGCTGCCTTTCCAGGGAAGGAATCTCAGGAAGCCACACAAGCGGTCGACTGCATCGGGGCTTGAAGAAACGCCATTTCCGCAGGGGAAGAAGGCGAGTCCATTGCTCTTCTTTGTCTAGCACAAGAGAAGAGTCGGTACTCACTTGTTGAAAGAGTGAGTGATGAATGTGAACTGATGGAACAGCACCAAAGGAAAAGGGAACCAAAGAGCTGGGGAGACATCTCAGTGGGTACACACCCGCTACACAGAGTATGGGCTTGAGTTTGAATCCTCAGAACCCATGTAAAGCTAGGCACAATAGAATGCATCTGGAATCCCAGTGCTCCTACAGGGAGCTGGGGAGCGTGGAGGAAGGAGAGTCTTCAGAAGCTAGCCTAGTGTACACAGGTGCAAAAATAACAACAAACAAACAAACAAACAAAACCCAGACAGTATCTCACACATGATGAAGTTCTAGGGATAGTTCTTTGACCTTCATTCTAGCACCATGGTACATCAGCACTCACAGACAGACAGACAGACATCATACACATAGGAGAAGAAAGAGGAGGGGAAGGTAAAGGAGGGGGGAAGAGGAGGGAGAGTAAGAAGGGGAAGCAGGGGGAGGGGAAGGAGGAAGAGAAGGAGGAGGACAGTTACCCCTACAGTAGCAATGTGTAGTATGGCTTCGGTGACTCCGGGTTATGGTACAAGCAGAGTGGGAAGTAAAAGGACAGTAAGAATCCTATGCTAAGGGCCACACCAAGTTCCGCAGCTGATAGTTAACCACTTCCCCCCCCCCCGCAATAATCTTTATTCATCTTTATATCTATAATAGTACCTGGGACAGTGTCGGAGACTTAAAGTTAGCCAACAAATGCTGAATGAGCTGAAAACTTTTGAGAAGGAAGTTATTCCTTTCAATCAATATTATCCCTCATCTATTACACTTTAAGACAGCAGCTCACTATGTACCGAGGCTAGCCTGAAACTGGCTATGAGGCCCAGGCTGGCCTTGAACTCACAGAGATACACCTGCTTCCCCCTCCCAAGTTCTGGGATTAAAGGCACATGCCTGGCTAATTCCTCATTTGTATAATTAATTTATGCCCATAGAAGTACTTTTCTTCCAGTATCTCACTTCACATTTTACTGCTATATCAAACACATTTGTAAGGATTAGAGGGTAGGTCTTCTCCTCATCTCCAAAGGTTATTGTTTCTCTCGGTTCCCTGAAGTGTTATTATTCTCTTGCCCACTTCCTCTCGTCTCTTATGAATGTGGGACACAACTACTGACACACTGCTGTTAGTCTGTGAGAGATGCCAGACCTCCCAGGAGTTCTCCACTCTACCTTACCCTTTCTCAGGACTTCTATGTGCCCCACAAATAGATGAAATTTGCACTGGGTGGTGGTGGCGGTGGTGTGCACTTTTAATCCCAGCACTCAGGAGGCAGAAGCAGGCAGGTGTCTTTGAGTTCAAGGCTAGCCTGGAGTACCAAGCCAGTTCCAGAACAGCCAGGGCTACAGAGAAAGACTCTGTCAAAAAAAAAAAAAAAAAAAAAAAAGAACTTTGCAGATGCAGGAGCATCTTACCTCATGGGAAATCTGAAGGAGGGTCCTCAAATGTCACGGAGCAGATTTTTATCAGATTGGGTAGATTTTTATCAGATTGGTGAAACGCTTCCTTTTTTTTTCCCACAGGGTCACACTTTGTAAAATTGGCTAGTGGCTGTGTTGGAACTTATAATGTAGACCAGGCTGGACTCAAACCTCATGCATGCTGGGACACTTCAGTTGTCTACAGTTCTGTTCTCTTCTCCATAGCTGTTGGCTTTTGTTTTTCCTTTCATGAGTTTGCAACCCTTTCCCAGAAACACAAAACCCTTTATTTTCTCATCTCTCATTTTTTGATATGTGTGTTCCTCTCTGTAAAACTAAAGTTCTGTATTTTTCATTTCCTAATTTCCTTAAATCTGTTTCTTAGTTTCTTATTTCTTACACTTGCAAATGAATCAGTTTGGGGACTTCACTCAGATTGCATCACTGTCATTCAGAGAACGGGCAGTGAGGATGGAAGTTTCTGGGAAACAGAATTAAAAATTAGTTTAATGTCACACAGCAATTCAGCAACGGAACTGGCTGCTTCATGTGATTAAACATAGGAAACACTTCAAGTTCTGGCCTCTGGAAATGTGCACCCACATATTTCTAGAGACAGTCATCCAGTTTGCAAATCTTCTGTGGGCTTACCATCCTTCGGGTGCAAGCCTGGGTGTGATGGTACACACCCTTATTGTCAGCTCTCACTCAGGAGGCAGAGGCTCACAGATCTCCGTGAGTGCAAGGCCAGCCAGGTCTACGTAGCAAGTTCTAGACCAGGAGTGCGATATGACGAGATCCTATATCAAAAAAGAAAGAAAAAGAAATACTCTTTCATTTAAAGCATGTGGTATTTTACTTGATATCTTCCAATTCTGAAGGGAAAAAAATCAGTAAGTATGTCTTTTTTAAAAGATGTGTTTTTCTCTATTAATGATCATTTTTTTTAAAAGAAAAAAAAACTTAAAAAAAAGTCAAGGAGAAAATTTAAAAATTCCACCAGGCAGTGGTGGCACATGGCTTTAATCCCAGCACTTGGGAGGCAGAGGCAGGTGTATTTCTGAGTTCGAAGTCAGCCTGGTCTCCAGAGTGAGTTCCAGGACAGCCAGGGCTACACAGAGAAACCCTGTCTCGAAAAACAAAAAACAAACAAAAAAAATTTTTAAATTCCTAGAATCAAGTGAAAATGAAAGTACAGCTTAGCAGATTCTTTGGGATTCAGTTAAGATTATTCTTTTTTTCCTTTCTTTTTTGTTTGTTTGTTTGTTTTTTTGGAGACAGGGTTTCTCTGTGTAGTCCTGGCTGTCCTGGAGCTCACTCTGTAGACCAGGCTGGCCTCGAACTCAGAAATCTGCCTCCCTCTGCCTCCCAAGTACTGGGATTAAAGGTGTACGCCACCACCGCCCAGCTAAGATCATTCTTGAAGAAGCACCTGAAACTTACATCAAACACCTGACTTGATCTCAAGTAAATAATATGATTATCCTACAGGTCTCTGAAGATGAGAACAAGTCAAAGCCAAGAGAAGCAGATGGCAAGAAACAATGAAGTCCTAGGTGTTGGCCATAAAATAGAGAAATAAAGAGCAGCCATAGAATTGATCAAGCAAAGAAAAATGAAAGCTTTGCAGGAAAATGAAAATGTAAATCATTATGTTAGGTGTCATTGACCAGATTCAAAACTATAAATGCTTCATGGTTCTCCTATGAACAGAAGCTAGATTTTAAGTCTGTGTGTGTGTGTGTGTGTTAGAGAGAGAGAGAGAG